>NW_017307903.1:332286-333806 GCF_000935625.1 Nanorana parkeri
CGTGGAGGTTCTCCCCTGACAGATCGGAGGAGAGATCAGTGGCTTCTAGCTGCGGATCTCTCCTCCGATCACTGGACCCGGAAGTGATGTGCATTACATCACTTCCGGTGTCACTGTACACAGTCTTAGGGCCTGTTCAGACCACTTACAGTGCGTTCCGGCCGGAACGCACTGCATCGCAATGCAGCCGGCTCATTTTTGTGCTGGCCAGCCGCAATTTGATCGCCTGCACAGGATCGCAGGGCACATTCTGCCTGCAGTGCGTTCGTGTTGTGCGGTCAAAATGCTGCACTATTTTGACCGCATCGGGACGCAGGCACAATGTGCCCTGCGATCCCGTGTGGGCGATCGCATTGTGGCCGGAGGGCGTGGCTATGGCACCATTCACTACAATGGCCCGCCACTCCCCCTCCTACCCGGCAACAATTGAGCTGGCCGCAATGTGATGCAGTGCGTTCCGGCCGGAATCGGGCTGGGACGCACTGCAAGTGGTGTGGACAACCCCTTAGAGCCAAAAGAAGAAGCTGGTGAAGCAGATCTCTGCTTCATCAGCTTCTTTGGGGTCCCTAGGTGACATTAGGGGTATGAAAAACCCCTGACGTCTCCATGAAGAGGACCTGTCACATATGTGCTATTACATAAGGGGCTTTTTAGCCCGCTATGTGATAGCAATAAAGCTGAGTGTAAAAAAAAGGTAAAAATTAAACCCGCTATGTGATAGCAATAAAGCTGAGTGTAAAAAAAGGTAAAAATGAAAGTAACATAAAAAAAAATTTTAAATGCAAAAAATTTTTTTTTGTAAGTTTCCCCTTTACCCACGTGCACGCACATACAACACAAACCCGGGTCAGATGTACCTACATGCAAAAACCAAAATTACGCCACACGTTATGTATCGTCGCGAGCGTCGGAGTGAGAGCAATAATTCTCGGCCCATCAATCACTGATAGCGCTAAACTGATGAGCCGTAAAAGCATTTAAAGCATCGCTTATGGAAAATTTTGGTTATATCACGTCACTTCGGCAGAGGAGGCCAGGCACCAGGAGCAGGTAAGAGGAGCTGGGAGGGAGATGCAGCCCCAACTAGCCCACCTGGGACCACTGCAGAGCCTGCCATAGAGAGTCTCAGATGGACTGTGCAGCATGTATGGTGTGCTCTGCAGGGTTACTTTCAGGTGGGCTGTGTGGGGTCTCAGGTGGGTCCTGTGTCCAGCACATTACTAAGCCCGGAGTCCACCGCGCAACTAAGCCCAGAGTCCGCCTCGTAACTAAGCCCGGAGTCCGGCGCGCAACTAAGTCCAGAGTCCAATTCATATATTGGACTGTTCTGCATCGCTGTATAAATGTATTGCTGGGAATTGTAGTCCCCCTACAAGCGGTTCCATTCTGCATTAGAGTGTAAGCTCCTCTGCACAGGGAATGATGTGACTGGCTCAGTGTTCTCTGTACAGCATTGCAGTATATATCAGAGCTATATAAATGATAACAGTGTGACTGGCTCAGCGGTGCAGGGGGGGGGG
>NW_017307903.1:334003-345036 GCF_000935625.1 Nanorana parkeri
GGGGGGGTTTGCGGGCTAAAGCCCTGTAAGGGGCCCCGAAATTTCTGAAGGCTGCCCTGCATGCAGGATAGATCTTTAGACAGGCCGAGGTCAGAATGAGCCGCGTAGATAACAGGCGGACAGCGAGGTACCAGGACGAGAAGCAGAAGAGTTGTCTGGAACAGGCCAAGGTCATCATCATGCGGGCAACTCAATACCAGGAATGAGGCAGCAATAGTCAGGAGCAAGCCAAAGTTCAGGACACAGAAGAATAGCAGAAAGTCAAGCCAAGCCGGGTCGATAACAGATGAGCAGATCAGGAAGACAGGAACACAGGTAGCTGACAATCACACAGCACAGAAGGATTGGACGTCACAGCCTTCATAGCCCAGAGGGCGCCAAATGTTCAAATGACATATCGGCGCATGCCCACAGAGACACTGCACCTCACCTCTATGAGAAACAGCAGGCACATGCGCAAACTGCTGAACATGAACTCTAGCTCTGGCTTCTTGACAGCACCCGATTGGATAATGGAACAGTAGAAGTGTGGCAGGACTCCAAGTTTGGAGCTTCTTGGAGACCTTTGTTTGCTTAATGAGGCCAGTTGCAGGGGATCTAAGGCTGCAATGTAGAAAGTTTTCTTGATATCAAAGACCTATAAAAAGAATCCTGTGCTGGATACTTTGATGCTCTGCTACTAGTCTGTCCATTTGGATTTTGCGACAGGTTTATTTTCATTACATTTTTAATACTGCTTGCAAAGTTTCATATGCTAGTTATACTCCCTATTTGCACTTTACGCCAATCATTAGGATCGGGGTGTCCCTAGCCTTTTCACCGCCTGAGAATGGGTGCTGGTGATGTACGCTAATCAGGGACAGGGGTTTTGGAGGCATCTCTGCATCATCTCTCTGCCCAGATATGGCTCTGGCCAGTGTCCTGTCCAACTCCTTGCAGTCAGCAACCAGTAGCTAGGTGGGATGCCGGCCAGAGTGTCACTGGTTGCTAAAAGCTCGGCAGGCCAATTGGCTTTTTTTTTTTTCAACCAGACTAACTATGTAACTATGTTGATGTTTATGACCCTTACACATCTCCCCACCTCGCTCTTAGCAACCTGGCCAGGGGATGGCAGGAACACTGCAAACATTGTGCAGTAGAGCAGACATGCTGCTCTACCTGCCATCCCCCCACATGATCCAAAGAGATGCCGTCTGAGGCAACATCCTCAGGCTGCTTCACTATAGTAACGGCCCTGGTTAGGACCAGCCAGACCCTACTTGGTATGCAGACACTATCTGATCATCCTTAGGCACAGTGGGGATCTCAACTATGGCTATCAGCTGCAGAAGAATCCTCAAAGTAAGAAAAGCTAAGTAAGGGTAAAATATAAATCTTTCATTAACTAAGACTATACAATCAGAGTATATGTATCATTCAGATGTAAAACAGCTCTTTTTTAAATTTCTTTTTAGTCAGGTATATAGAAACTATTGCATATAAATATTTCCCAATAATCAGCAGTCAATAGGTTGAAAATGTTAGTCTGACGGTGAAAGGTTTTAGAATGCTACTATAGGCAGGCAATATCAAAGGTCAAAACCCCTGTATCATGACAATAATAAATACTACAATCACGTGGAAAATATCATGTGATGGCTCTATGAAGGGTGATGATAAGAACAGTGAAAACGAATCCGAAGCGCCAAAAGTTGACCCACAAACGAAAGGTATATGCAAGCGTGGATTACTAGGGGTGCTCCCCCACTTCAGCCAGGGAAGCTGCAACACTATAGGAGAAAAACAAAAGAGAAGGGTGCCCACCCTAGTGTAGATGGTTTTTTAATGATAAAAGTTGAAGTACAGGGTAAAATCATACTCACAAAAGTGAATCAGAGTAAAAGCATAATAGGCAAGCTTGGACGACATCTAAAAACCGCTGCAAACAGCTGCCTGTGTAACAGCACAGCACTCCTTTGATGACGCGTTTCCGGTTCCACACCCCCTTCGTCAGAACATGACCTCAGCCTCACTCCCACAGCAATATATGGAGATGTGCACTGCTGAGGGACCAATGAGTGGCGCTAAATGGTATAAGAGGCCGCCTCTCAGGGCAGCGTCATGGTTGTCATGTCTGTGATAACATGTGATGCTGGAACAAGAGCTGTTATCACAGCCATGACGCTGCCCTGAGAGGCGGCCTCTTATACCATTTAGCGCCGCTCATTGGTCCCTCAGCAGTGCATATCTCCACATATTGCTGTGGGAGTGAGGCTGAGGTCATGTTCTGATGAAGGGGGTGTGGCCCCAGAAACGCGTCATCGATGGAGTCCTGTGCTGTTACACAGACGTCTGTGCAGCCGTTTTTAGATGTCGTCCAAGCTTGCCTATTATGCTTTTACTCTGATTCACTTTTGTGAGTATGATTTTACCCTGTACTTCAACTTTTATCATTAAAAAAACATCTACACAATGTTTTTTGTTTTTCTCCTATGGTGATGATAAGAAACCCGCTGCTGAAAATAAATCTATAATTGTCCCATTTGGAGTTGGCCAAAAGGTACATATAAATATTCCAAGATGACAATGCCAGGATTCTTTGGACTCAAAAAAGGTACAAAACCACTTCTTAAATGGTGCTGCCCAGATCTTAAGGCTGCAAGAGTAGGGATGAGGTTCAGTTTTGCAGCTACCAAGGGTTTGAAGCAAACCCTGTGGGGTTTGAGATACGCGATCCCGGTCAATTTTTGTAAAGTTTTGCCCAGGATCATTTTGTTGAACAATAGTACACTGAATGGCCTTTGAACCATGACTAACAGATTTAGAAGGACCAATAGAAGTGCATTTGGATAAGCAAGCCTGTAGCTATAAAATTGTGGGCACAGAGCAGCCATAGTGTCAGAGTTTTGGAAGCTGTTGTAGGGTAAGGCTAAGGAATGCTGACCAACTGCATGGAAAGATTTCAGTCAGTTAAGCAACTTTAATTCAGACTGCGAGCTCTTTGGACATTCAACCTTTTCTTCTTACTATTCTTTCCTTTTATTACTTTTTGTATTTAATTTTATATTGTGCTTGATTTGATGTCAGTGATCCCTTTTTTTGCTGTAAGGCTTTCCTTCCATAAAGTATATATGCCTTTCCTTTTAGGGGGTGGAATTTGGGGATTTTCATTTATTTTAAGGTTATTTTCTTTTTTATGTTGATAGAGCCTTTATTTTAGATTTAAGAGGGCTTTTGTTTCAGGTGTGGGATTTTGGTGTTATCATTTCTTTTGCAGGGTTTCTTATTTTATGTTATGTTATTGTAAGTTTATAGTGCTTAAAGCAAAGCATTTACCTGTTACTGACCATCTGTTCTCAAGCTGCCTATTTTTCACAACACGCCACTGCAGCATTTAAAAGAAAAACATTGAAGCTCAAGAATAGTGTGCAACTAAATCAGGAATCAAAGATCTTGCTGCACTTCTTACCGAAATATCAAAGATCTGGTTGGGATGGGTGGGTGCTTGTAGTGACCACGGATGGCACCATGAGCAACTAAGATAAAGAAATAACGTCACCAGCACTCCAAAGGATGATTAAGCAACAGTCCATTTATTGGCACATTGCCATTCAAATGCAAGCGCTTTCGGGGCCTCAGGGGGTCCCCTTCATCAGGCTCAGAATGACCAACTAAATCAGCTCACATTTTATCACTCTGATTCACTACACCCTTCCATCCCTATAAATAATAAAAAAAACATGTTAGGCATACATTAGTTAGGCCTATTATCTCTTTAAACCTGTACTAATGCTGACCAATTTTACACTGCTGTATCCTCTGCATTGTCTTTTTTCCTGCATTAAAGCTCCATCCTGTGGTCTTTGTCTCATTGTTCAGCTTCACATGCCGTTTTTGATAGTAGTTTGCCTATTAGCCCAGAGCGTGGGCTAATAGGCCCCCATAAACAGCAAAAGAATTCTCCAATTTCACAGAATTTAGAACAAGATTCGCTGATCGCTTGGAGATTTAAACTCAGGCAGATGTGTCCATCACTATGTGAGAGCAGTCAACAAGTGGTGGGCTTGTGCTAGTGCTGTACTAGGGCTAGTGCTGGACTTTCCTAATAATAAGCCCATCATGCATTACAAATACTGCAGCAAGTAATTACTCTTTACTAAACACTCAAATGTAAAATAATGATTTGATGCACATAATAATATAAGCATGATTATTGTCTAAAATTCTAAACTAGCAAAGAAGTGAAACAGAATTAAAAAGAATCCATAGTTTCAAATTGTTTCATGATTTAAATAACTACTTTTTCACATTAGCGGGTTATGGCTAACTCCATCTGTTCTATTGACATACCTAAACAATTGCAACAGCAGTACAACATTGCTATTCAAGTTGTGGTGCCTGAAATGAACTGAAAACTTATTTTAGCTTTGATGTGATACTTCCTCTCAGAGAGAAGATCTGTGTGCAGCACGCCATGAAACCCAGGCCAATCTAAAGAGGGCCTGCACACATTTCACTCAATAAACACATTATGGATTGTTCATGCTTCCTGTCACATTTATTTATTGTTTTTGGAAGAGAAACCATTAACAGCCTGGAGCCAGAGTGAGCTCTCTCTTCCACCCCTTGATTCATAGGAATAATACAGTTACAAATTCTGAGACAATAAACGCCCTTCGGGACATCCATCATGCTTGAGCCAAATACTTTCCTTAGCTATGGCTCCCAATTTATCGCAGCCCCGGGTGCAGATAGACAGTTTTATATCATTACAGAAAGATAGAAAATGATAAGACTAACATTGACTTTCACATATTGAGGCCGGGTTTTTTGCCACCATCTCTGTTTATATATTTGTTTGCTTTTTTTCTTCCGGGGACACAATTTAAAGGGTGTCTAGTTTTTTTTTTAATTGACCATCAAGTTTGTAAACATAAATAAAAAAAAAAAAAAAAAGTTTCTTGTTGCATTATGAGACTTATTTTATTAAAGGGTGCAGTAAAATTTTGTATAACAGCCCTCAAACTTTGGCAATAACAGAAGACTAATGTAGTCCACTAATGAAGTATAATCTGTTGAGGTCACCACCACCCTCAGAGGCACTACCTATTCAAAAGTAATATTTTAGTAATTGGTGGAGGTCAGTGGGTCAGCCACTGGTTTCTTGTATATCACCAACAATGAGATCTTCCAGGCATAATCCTTGTATAGGTTGCTGTCCAGCTGAGAGTTTTGGGTGCCCCATCCCTTCTAGCTCAACCTGTTCAACCTGTTGCTAAGATGTAGGCAGGTGCACCATAACAAACTATGATGCTGTGGGGTCACCAGCATCTTAGCAACCAATGTGATTCCTGCTGTAAGAATCAGAGTTTTTTGCCATAAGAATCCACAGCCAGACCTTAATGAGGCAACCTAAACCTTTTGCCTCAGAAGCATGTGCTTCAAAAAGGTGCCCTCTGAGACAAAAGCTTAAGGTTAAGGTCTGGCTGTGGATTCTTGTGGCAAAAAACTCTGGATTCTTGCATCAAGAATCACATTAGGTGCACTTGAGGGGGCGGCAACCAGAGTGGCACATTGGCAGTGCAGTATGTCTGTATGTACCCTTCATTAGTATATAGCAGCTGCACATATCACATACTTTGCTGAAGCCTACCAACTTTACTGAGCTACCGGTGAATTATACTTTAATTAAAATTGGATTTCATGATTGGAATGACTTTGTTCTGTTTTATTCTTCTGCCTCTGACTGTATGAATGGAGTCTCCTGTATAGATATAAAGGATCATTGAGGTGGCAAACTCTAGGAGGATTTGGAGGTTGCCGTCTGGCTTGATAGTGAAAAAAAGGACCCAGGTGGGGGTCTGGGACTGTCTGGGAGGGAGAACCAGAGAAGCCTTATGACTGATGGAGGTACCAGGAGCTGATAAGGACCTCAGGAACAAGTCTACTGTCTCTCCCAGGGAAGATCTGATACACATCCTTATTCAGCTTTTGCCCAGTATCAGAAAATCTGAGGACCCTGTCATTAGTTATTAGTTTTCCTTGCAGACTCCCACACCCTCACAGGGACAGAATGTAGGCATGAGGTCCCTATCAGCATATCTGGATTAGGGTCTAGTATAGATTTCGGGTAAGACCCTACACAAAAAAAACAGCATGGGGTCTCCCCCAAAACCTAAACCAGACATACTGATAGGGACAAGGGCCTCATCCCTACATCTGGTCCCCAGGAGTATATGGGGACTGTGTACATACCAGACACTCATCAAGGATAAGGGCCTGGCATTTATTGGGGGGGAGAGCATGCCGACTTTAGTTGTGGATTTTTTTGCATGACGGTCCCTCTTAAAAATCCATACCAAACCCCTGTCTATGATAAGTGCCTGGTATGGATTTTGGGGGACCCAATGCCATGTTTTTGCCTGGGTCCCCCTCAAAATTCATCTTTTTTTTCTTTTTTGTGAATGAGTAGCTAGGGGAACTATGTACCTTTTATGCCCCCCCTTTCTCCAAAAAGGTACCACTTGCTCCCTCATCCTCACTTTCACATTGTACAGATGTGCTACTTTACAGGCAGGCTTAGGACATCTGCCAAGCGTATTAATTAAAGGAATTTTGCATTTTTAATTATTCAATTCAAAGTTTATTTCCACTTTTAGATGGTTTGTTAAAGCAGGCAAGATGGCTGATTGCAGGTTTGTCTTAGTCCTTTCACAGTGGTCTGTCCCAATGGAAAGTCTTGGGACTGAAATTTGAGGATTGTGTTTATCTGATAAGCTTAATTAACACACAAAGGACAAGCCACTCCTGAATGGACAAGACCTGTAACCCTTAAATTCCTAACCCAAGTAAAAGCTATTTAAACTGCAAGAAACATGTTTTGTATTTTTTTTAGCTTATGCTATGTGAATGGAAACATTTAACAAATATAAAATAGGTGTTATCCCAATTTTATTCAAAGAGAAGCTCTGCGCTGAACTGAAGTTTTTTAATATATATATATATATATATAGGCAGTATATGCTAATGAGGTAAGTTCAGCTGAGTCTGACCTCCCATTACTTCCTACACTATCGGACTGAGCAACGGACGCAGGCTCCGCCTCGAATGGGCGTGTGACAATCTGGCCAATCCGGAAGCTTTAATGATGGTGAACCCCCTTGTGACTCATAATACCTGACAGCCAATGTTCATTTCAGTCAGGCCCGGTGACGCGGGCATATGTGAGTCATGTGGGGGAAGAGAAAGGGGGAGGAGAAGCTCTGGAACTGAATGGAAGGAGTTACGAGTCTGATGGAGGGGACAGCATTAGCTCCCACTCTTGGTAAAAACTCTCCTTGGCAGGGGGGTTGAGGTCATGAAATGATAATCATACTAAATTACAACAATACATTCAAAACACATGATTAAAATGATTGAAGAACTGACAAGTCAGTAGCAAGATGTATATACATAAGTGTGAATAAAAATGAATAAAAATATACATGTTTGAATGAAAATTCGTAGAGGGTCAATCTTTATCGGCTATATGAAGCAAGGTTTAAATGAAAGCTTTAAAAATATACATGTATAACACTAAGCCAGCGTTTTGTATATACATGTATATGTATATGCGTACCATATTATGTGATATTTTATTTTGTTTTGTGATCCCCAGCTGGTATACACAATTATTTGAATTAAAATGCATGATGATGCGTAAAAATGCATATGTATGCAAAAATTGTGCATAAGAGATACATGAATATTAAAATATATATATAAAAATATATATATATATATGAACTATATATATGAAAAAGCACTATACAATGAATGTGCTTAAACTCGAAGCATCGCTGGGATACCAGTGATCTGCAGTCTGTCACAGTATAGGAAAGAAAATTAATTGAAAGCGTGTTCTAGTTGTCTTTTGGTAGGCTTATTATATGTGGGGCTGAGAGAATAAGGATCTTAAACATGAAGTGTAGAAGGGAAATGGGAAGAGTGCAGTGGACCCATGTGGGATGGGAAGCTGCCATAGGGGATGGACTGCAGGTGCTTGCTAGTTTGTTGACAACAATGGTGTCAATAGGGTTGGGGTCAATAGTATTTTATAATTATCCCTTGTGGTAGATCCAAGTGGAGATTGCATAGAATGTATATCCAGGGATAGGCAGGCTTATGTCCGTGTGAATGAATGTGGGGAAATTGTGACTTGTTTTAATGGGACATGTGGATGGGGGTGTGGCTGGACTAAATATCAGGCCTAATATTGGTTGGTTGTGATGGGATGGGATATGCCATACATAAAAGTGGATCAGTCCAAAGGTTGGACCGTAACATGCTTGGTGTGTGGGAAAGGTTTGACCTAGCAGTATTGTTAATACAAAAACCAGATGGAGTGGAGGACAAAAGTCCGTCAAAGTGAAGTGGCTAGTTCTAGGCCTTCATTTAGACCATTAGGATATAGGCTATTCAGAGAATAGATCCAAAAAGATTCCCTATAACAGAGTCTCTTGAACCTTATCCCTTCATCTAGATTTTCAGGGATAACTTCAATCCCAAACACTTTTAGTCCTGTAGGGTTGGACTTGTGTGCTTCCAAGAAGTGTCTGGGTACAGAATGGTCGTCTACTTTTTTGAGGATATTCCTCTTATGTTCCCCAAATCTGACCCTAAGTGTTCTAATGGTGCGCCCGATGTACAATTTTCCACAGGGGCAAAGAATGCCATATATCACATATTGTGATGCGCAATTGATGACATTTTTAATAGGGAAAATTCTCCCATTAGAATTTGACTTTTTTTCGGTGCCACAAAAATGGACAAGCTCCACAATTGGCCACACTGCATCTATAGCATCCTACCTGACCAAATAGCCCGTTGCCTGCATTGGCCAATCTCGTGGGCTTCACCCTACTAGGGGCTATACTGGCCCGAAGGTCTTTGGGTTTTTTATAAATTATGTTGGGGTATTTCGGAAGGGAACTCTTAAGGACAGCATCTTCTTCCAAGATTCTCCAATGACGTCTCAAGATTTTGGAAATGTGAAAGGCCCCGTCATTGAACTGTGTACAAAAGCTGATCTTGTAGTTGTTTCCATCCCTGATTTTGTTTCTCAATTTATGATTAATACCCTTAATGTTATTAGTATTGTTATTGGTCTTCTTTGGATTTGGTGCTAAATGTTTTTTGAAGGCTTTCTCGATCGTTTTAGCTTCATAACCCTTATCAAGGAATTTTTTAGTCATGTCCTCTCCTAGTGCTTCGTAATCAGTCTTTAATTTACATGTTCTTTTTAGTCTTCCGAACTGGACGTCTGGTACATTATTAATCCACCTGGGATGATGGTTACTTTTGGCGTGTAAATAGGAGTTCCCTGCTGTAGGTTTAAAATGGGTTTTGGATATGATAGCACCTGTTTGATCTATCCCTAACTCCAGATCCAAAAATACTAGACCTTTCTCATCTACAACGTGAGTGAAGTCAAGTTTGAATGGGTTCTTTTTGCAATATTCTAGAAACCCAGAGAAGTCTTCCAGGGTTCCATCCCAAATGATGATAATGTCATCTATATATCTCGCAAAAAGTACCAAGTTGGACCCGAATGGGTTATTTGACCAGATGAATTGTTCCTCCCACAGTCCCATAAATAGATTTGCATAGCTGGGGGCAAATCTGGCCCCCATAGCAGTGCCTCTCAGTTGAATATAGAATTTGTCTAAAAATGAGAAATAGTTGTGGGTAAGAACAAATTCGATAGCCTCTAAGATGAAGTTAGCCTGTTTGGAGTTAAAATTGCCCGACTTTAGCATAAAATGCTGAACCGCTCTCAGTCCAAATTGATGCTCTATGGATGTATATAATGAAGCCACATCTAGTGAAGCCCACAGGTATCCATTACTCCAAGTGTAATTTTTTAGTATTTCAAGGATATGCCCTGAGTCCCTCACAAATGAGGGCAGTTCCAACACTAGTGGCTGTGAGAACGTGTCAATATAATTGGCTAAATTGTATGTAAGGCTATCTATCCCAGCAATGATCAGTCTCCCTGGTGGTCTAATTGGGTCTTTGTGAATTTTTGGAATATGGTAAAAATGCGGGGTACATGGATGAACAACTAGAAGATACTTGTACTCTGGCTTCAAAAGTATCCCTGTCAGGTAAGCTTGTTTAAGGATGTTATCAAGAGGTTTCTGATATTCTCGAGTGGGATCCCTTTCTAGCCTTTTATAGGTTGAAGAATCCGACAATAGTCTGACAGATTCAGCAATGTAGTCTGTTTTGTCTTGAATTACTAGACCTCATGTGTTTTGAATGTATTGTTGTAATTTAGTATGATTATCATTTCATGACCTCAACCCCCCTGCCAAGGAGAGTTTTAGCGTGACCCCTGAAACGCATCAACGACATCACAACTCAGTGGCACACAGACAGATTGCAGTCTTGAAACTGCTGTTTCTCTGAAACCATCCATACACGCTGTTGTTTGACCTACCATTGTGAGTACCCTTGTACTTTTGTTTATCGTGTCTATTTTGAAATTAAAAGGATTATCTGCACTAGGTTGGGCGCCCTTTTGTCTCTTTTGTCTCCCAGTTTTACAGTCTCCCCGGCTGAAGTGGGGCAGCACCCCTAGCGATCCTGTACATGTAACACACAACATCAGGAATAGTCCACAGCGCTTTTGCTTTATCTTATTTGTTTGTCACGGGCAATTGCTCCAGAGTCTATCTGCACCAGTTTTCATGAAATCCCCCAGTCTGAATTGCTAGAGCTGATATCACTTTATATGAATAGCTTGCAAAAAAGAGAAAACCAAAATATATATATTAGGGATGCAGCTTGCACAACTTTTCCAGTTGCATGTTTTTTGCACCTGTTTTCATCTGCACTTGTTCTGGGCTGTCTGAAACTGGGGCATCACCTAAGAAAACAATCACAACTTAGGCCCCATTCACATTGAGCGATTCGCAAATTGCGCGGTTGTCACACGATTTGCATTTTGCGCGATATCGCGCGTTTGTTGTGAGATATCGCGCAAATGCTTGCATTGAGCAAGCTAGAATCGC
>NW_017307904.1:0-3940 GCF_000935625.1 Nanorana parkeri
AACTACCTTAAGTGGCTTGGAGGTTGGAAGTGAAGTCTGCCTTGCCTGGATTACTCATCTACAGTCAGAGTGTTTGTTGAATAATGTAGCACCTACTCAACATCACATATATTCTACAGTGTGGAATAATTTCATAGACTTCGCAAGCTTAATAGGTTTGGTCTCTCTTCACCTTGCCATGACAGATATGTTGGACTTTCTTCAGGCAAGCAAGATGTACTTGGGTGTCAGAACCCTCTATTCATCCTCTGAGACACAATGAGTAGCTCATTAATTGATAAGCCAACTCTTATGGACTTGCGCAAGGATTCACTCTTCAGAAGAGTCTCTTCTTTCCCTTGGAATCTACAAGTAGTGCTGTATATGTTCTTCGTTCCTCGACTTAATCTAGCTCACACTTACTCAGTGTGGACAGCAACATGTAGAATAGTTTCCATTCGGTAATCTCCTCGGTGAGGAGTGTGTTGGATAGTCAAGCTTGGGCTGCAACCACCTTCTTGCAACTATTTCACAGGCAAGGGAGTCCTAAATCTCTCTCTCTCCCAGCATCTTCCGAAGGTTGGAAGATCCTTCCATCTAAATAGTACATCCATGTTGCCAGTATTCCAGGATAAAGTTTTTATTTCAGCTCATGCCAGCAATGTGGCTGCTATGCTGGGGAAGAGCATGGAGGTTATTCAGGTCGATCTGTTCATCTTTCTGGTGGTTTTGGTAAGTGGCACTCTGTGTGCACTAGGTCACATGCATTGTGCCTGGTCAAGCATATGGAGCCACAGATCAATCTCTGGGTTCGCTATTCCGCAGACTGTCATCCCTACGGATAGAATTCAGTGATGTACCTCCAGAGTTATTCTGGAAGGCAGTAACCTGCCATATGTTCCTGTTCCATTACAGGGTCTATCTAGGAGTAAGATCCATGGGGAAGTTGGTTCTGAATGTGGTACAAATAATTTATTATCTCAGAATTACCCTCCCTGTTTGTGTGATCGCTATATCCCATTGTATGCTGCCATGTACGGTATCAGGAAAACTGAAAATTGTATGCTTACCTATCGGTAATTTTCCTTTCCTGATGCCAGTACATGGCAGCATACAGGACCCTCCCATGGCTTTCGCATTGAGTACTTGTTACGAGAATGGTGGCCTTGGGAGGCGGGCTTTAATTTATAGTATAACTGGTCCTGTGATTGGGCAGGGAGCGGAGCCATACCATTGTATGCTGCCATGTACTGGCATCAGGAAAGGAAAATTACCGATAGGTAAGTATACAATTTTCCGTTATATATTCACAAATATGAGAGTAATTATATATGTATGTGTATATAGACAGATGGGTTAGATAGACCCAGGGCCAGAAGTGTGTGGTTGGATGTCTCCCTCTTTCCCTCTTGTGCGGCTATCTACTATAGAGCGCTGGGAGCAATGTCACTTCCTCCCAGCACTGCGGAGGAGACGAAGAAGGAGATTGTTGGCGGCGGCGGATTACATGTCGCAACCGCTGATTTTAATTGCGGATGTAATTGGCGCCCGGTGGTTGCAGCATGTAGTCCAACGCCGACCACAATCCTGAATATCGCAACCACCGGATGCCGATCCCATCCATAATTAAATCGGCTCTCAGCTCCCGGCAGTTGCGGAATACAGGATTCGAAACCCGGACCGGCAGCCTAATTTAGTGGGCAGGGGCGGATCCAGAGTCTATTGTCGGGAGGGGCACTGCCAGAAAATAAGGTGTTGCTTACAGAACAGAACATTGTAATAATACATTACGTTGCAGTTGCAGTTGTTTTGTTCTGTATAACAGCAATTGTGCCTTTTTTTTTTTCTTTTTGTTTTTTTTCTTTTTACACATCCTGACACTTTGGCACATTACAGTCATTAAAATGGGTCTGTCATTCACACGGCACATTATTATGTTTTGTTGCTGTAGAGCTTTGAAAGGTTGCAGAACGTAAGGAGTGCGGGTGGTTCTTGGAAACATTGTGCCACCTCTCTTCTCTCCCACTGTGCCCCCTCTAACCACACCCAGTACCACCTTTCACGGCACCCAGTACCACCTCTCTCACTGTCACCTCTCTCATTTCCCACTGCCACTGTGCCACCTCTCTCCTCTTTCACCTCTGTGTCCACTGCCTTCATTGTGTGCACTGAACCCCAGCTCTCCCAGTGGAACAGCGTGTTCACCTAGCTTCTCCTTCAGATATCCTCCTGCAGGTGCCGTCGTTACCGCCACTGTCAGTCCTGGGCTGTCTGTACTCAAAAAAATTAGGCAGCAACCAGGCCCCAGCATGGGCTGAGCCGGCCGCCTAGATTTCCTGACTACAGTGCACCCAGTGGCAGACCCAAGGGACAAAGGGCACTGGTGCAAGATTTTTTCTCTGTGCCCCCCCAAGCTAAAGAACGCTCAGCAATCCCAACAAGTAAGTCAAGGGTTAACTTTGCCAACACATGGGTATACTTGCAGTAAGCAGAGTTTTGTAATTCCACACACTAGCACAAAGGAAGGTGCTGGATAGATAGATCAGCAGGTCAGTGTGTAGCTCCAAGGGGCAGGAGTAAGGAAGAATGCAGACTGTCAGTGTGGAACTCAGGATGGAGAGCGGTGAGGTAAGTAGTATTTTTTTCTTTCAGGATGGAGAGTGGTGTGCCTCAGTAGCTGGCGAGAGGTATTTCAAATTCCTATATGCCGTGGAGCCGGCTGCGGGGCGGATCTGAGTGACGTCGTGGGACCTGTGCAACCGCTGCTTGTGCGGCCAGCCAGCCCAGTCAGAGCGGCGGAGGTAGAGACTATTTTCTATCATAGTCTCTTCCTCTGCTGCTCTGACTGGGTGTACAGGTCCCATGACGTCACTCTGTTATTTGGTAAGTAAGTAGCTGGGGGGAGGGCGGGGCGTGGTCTTTTCAGCTGGAGAGCTATGGAGGATGAGCAGACAAATATACTTGTAATGTAAATTTACCATTAAATCCAAGCAATAATGAGAAAATCCATGGATGACTTTTACAGCTTTACAACAATCTGATCAACAGATGTATGTCACATACTTAACAATAATGTGCCGAGCTAAGAACAAATAAAGTGTATAACATTGAAGATACAGCAAGAGTCATGGGCTAGACTCTTAACACTTGACATGAGAAATAAAATAGAGTCCAAACCAAATCAAACAATGTAGTCCAATGTGTGAAGATCAATAAACAAAACGTTGAGGGCAGTACCCAAGTGTGGTTAACGCTTTTATGTAAAAGGGGAATCAGAAACCATCTTAGACAATATACCTGAAGAATTGCTCTTCTAGAAAAATGCTACATAGACAATATTATTATGATCTGGAAGGGTCAGCCTGGATAATTTTGTGAGCCTTCTTAATTCGAATGGAAAAAACATTAGTCTAACCTGCAATATCCAATCCAAAAATATTCCATTTTTGGATTTGGAATTATATTTGGAGGAGAACAGATTACAGGACATCCTTTAACCAGTTGACATCCGCGGTGTTAAACCCCCTTCCCATCCAGGCCATTTTTCAGTATTCAGCGCTGCGGTACTTTGACTGACATTTATTCCGTCATGCAGCGCTGTACTGAAATGAATTTTATACCCTTTTTTGGGGACAGATAGAGCTTTCTTTTGGTGGTATTTATTCACCACTGGGGGTTTTATTTTTTTACTATATTAAGGAAAAATTACCGAAATTTTAAAAAAAAAACAGTTTCCCCTATATTAAATGATAAAACATTTATTATTACCCAATTTTTTGGTAAAATATAAAAGATGGGGTCACGTCGGGTAAAAAGACACTAAACATGTCAAGCCTTAAAATTGCGTGCGCGCGCGAAACCTCAAAAAACGATAATACCCAAAATTGGCCCTAGGCGACGCTTTAAAAGCTGTTACCGCTCATCAGTTTAGTGTTATCAGTGATTGATGGCCCTAAAATGA
>NW_017307904.1:4627-6686 GCF_000935625.1 Nanorana parkeri
GACCCGCCGATCGCCTATATGTGAAACACCCGGTAACGGGTGTGTGCATTTAGCGGGTCTTTTCTGCCCGTGCGTGCCCGCTAGGGGGCGCGCGCGAGCAGAAAAAAATTGCCGTCTGGAGACGGCAACCCGCAGATGCTGCAGTGCCGTCCGTCCGTTTTTTTACTACGGGCGGACGGCAAGAGGTTAATGTGAAAATGGCTTAGGTTAGCTTAATGTACCATAATATGCCTAAACCTCAATCAATTGCCTTGAAACTTTGCACCCCCCCAAGTTCCCAGCTTCCCAAACGTATTCTGTAAGTTTCATGGATTTTGGTTTCCCACAAGGCAAATGAGTGACATTAAGCTTGTTTTTTGGGGAGCTTAATGTGGCTTAACGTACAAAAAACAACTTAGATGTTAACCAATGTCTGCCAAACTTCCTATCCTACAAGACTCTCACTATGACAACATATTTTGAAAATGATGTGTTATTTGATAAAACATACCAAAAGTTATTCACATTAAACTATTTTATTTTCGAAAACATTTAGCTTAAAGTGACATTAAACCCTCAGATTTTTTAACATAAACCAATACTGTAATGTGTGCCTTACTGTAATCCATGGTAGTTTCCCTTCTCTTTGCTACTCTTCCTTTTAAATCCTAATGTCTTCTCATGCTTGGGGAGAACTTCCCTTTGCAGTTGAGTGCCTCTTCCTGTAGTGCTGGCTCAGGTTGTGAACCTACACACAGACACCATGTATCCATTCCAAAGACAAGGCAGTCTGCTGCAGAACAGAAGTTCTGCCCAGCATGAGAACAGATACAGATTTAAAAGGAAGAGCAGCAAAGAGAAGGGAAACTACCATGGATTACAGTAAGGCATACATTACAGTATTGGTTTATGTTAAAAAATTGGAGGGTTTAATGTCACTTTAATGTAAAAAGAGCTTAATGTACCATAATGTGCCTAAGCCTCAATCAATTGCCTTGAAACTTTGCACAACCCAAGTTCCCAGCTTCCCAAACCTATCCTGGAATGTTTATGGATTTTGGTTACCCACAAGGCAAATTAGTGACATTAAGCTTGTTTTTTGGGGAGCTTAATGTGGCTTGATGTACAAAAAACAACCTAAACTTTACGCATTACAAGACGCTATCTATGCCAACATATTCAGACGATTTTGTGACATTTGATAAACCATACCAAAAGTTATTCTCATTAAACTACTTTATTCCTTTTCGAAAACATTTACGGGGTTTTTCACAAAGCTGCCGAGGGCAGCCGTGTGAATAACCGACCCGAAGTGAAGTGAGCCGAATGCTGTTCTGCTATTCACTTCAGGCTTGTACGACTGATTTCAGCTGTACACCGACTGAAATCAGCCGTACATCGGCTTGCTGCGGCTGGGTTCGGGTCGGCCAAACATGCTATGGCCGACCCGAAGTGCAGAAGGAGTTCGGCTCCGCTGATCCAACATCTGGATCAGCTGCACCGAACCACCAGCAGGCTACTCGCTGCTGTTCGGCCCATTTTCATATGGGGCCGAACAGCAGTGAGTGAATAGACGAATGCCACTGAGCGGCATTCGGCTCGGCTATTATGCTCGGTACCTCTGTGGTTCCCGAGCAGAATAGAAACACTGTTTAAAAAAAATAGAAAAGGATTAGCAGAGCCGGAGCTGGCTATTGCACCCACCCTCTGCTGCTGTCAATCCCTGGAAGAGGACCTGATGGAGAACTTCAGGTATTCTCTGCTGATGGACAGCAGCAGTGGGTGGGTGCAATAGTTAGTTTGCTATTGGCTATGGCAAAGTGAAATGGCCAATAGGAATGTAGCTATGCATTCCTATGCTGGGTTTTTTTTTCTGACTGACGGCGGCTCCGATGTCAGAAGAAAAAAAAACAAACAAAAGAGCAGGGAAAGGTTTACTCTGCTCGATCGAGCAGAGTAAACCTTTCTATGAGAAAGTGTTTCTCTCGCGGCCGGAAGCCGTTATCTAATAGCGAGAGACTCCCGGAGCGTCCGGGAGTGTAATGACAGATCAGCATCCTTGGTTACCTGGTAACCAGGG
>NW_017307904.1:8784-65518 GCF_000935625.1 Nanorana parkeri
TTCGGCTCGACTGAGCCGAGGTGAAACCTGAAGCGGACTGAACGGCCGGCCATTGGCTAAATGGCCAGCCATGAATAGCCCGTACAGTAGCCCTTCGGTTCTATGGCTGATCCTGCTGCTAGCTTTGTGAATAACCCTTTACATTTCTAATAGCCACTGCACAAAAGCTAGTAGGGGCTACACAAGCCCAACATCACTCAATAAGATGAAAGCTTAGGTTGTGCAAAGTTCCAATTGATAGAGCTTTAAGCACATTATGGTACATTAAGCTCTTTTTACATTAAGCTAAATGTTTTCGAAAAGGAATAAAATAGTTTAATGTGAATAATTTTTGGTATGTTTTATCAAATGGCCCAAAATCTTCAGAATATGTTGGCATAGATAGCATCTTGTAATGCATAAAGTTTGGCAGACATTGGTTAACATTTAGGTTGTTTTTTGTACATTAAGCTCCCCACAAAACAAGCATAATGTCACTCATTTGCCTTGTGGGTAACCAAAATCCATTAAAAACTTCCAGGTTAGGTTTGGGAAGCTGTGAAGGTAGATTGTGCAAAGTTTCAAGGCAATTGATTGAGGTTTAGGCACATTATGGTACATTAAGCTCTTTTTACATTAAGCTAAATGTTTTAGGATTGTAATAAAATAGTTTAATGTGAATAACTTTTGGTATGTTTTATCAAATGACCCCAAATCTTCAGAATATGTTGGCATAGATAGTTGTGTGGTATTGGAAGTTTGGGGGAAATTGGTTAACATCCAAGTTGTTTTTTGTACGTTAAGCCGCATTAAGCTCCCCAAAAAACAAGCTTAATGTCACTCATTTGCCCTCTGGGTAACCAAAATCCATGAAACTTCCAGGATAGGTTTGGGAAGCTGAGAACCTAGGTTGTGCAAAGTGTCAAGGCCCATTAAGCTACATTAAGCCATTTTCACATTAAATGTTTTAGGATGTCCCCAGATTACTGTGTAAAACCTATTTTAGGGAAACAGACAGGAACAGCTATATACCTGTTGTCAGCTGTCGTCATCCCATGTGGCTCCGTAATATACCGTGAGGCCAGATTATGTGGGTTAGGAGGAACTGTTATAGCGACATTGATTGATTTGTCCTTATAGGCTACAAAGAGGGGTTCTTGGATAGAGAAATTCACAAATTGGCAGTGATAAATGGGGATACCTTAACTATTAATAAGACTAACACCGTAAGTAAAGATACACCAGTTGCCCTAATATTGGATTATAATGCTCAATATAGGGACGTTGAGAGACTTATTGCCAAGCACTGGAAGATCTTACAACTGGACGAATCATTAAAGAAAATATTACCACCTAAACCAAAGTTTGTTTATAGGAAAGCTTGATCCATTAAAGACATTATAGCTAGAAGTGTGATCCGCCCAAAAAGAGGAATTTAGTGACATTTCTTGATGCTGTCGGTTTTCATGCCTGCAGACATATTCCCAATAATATGAAATGAAAGCGCTTCCAGATCAACACCAGTCATACACTAGTGGATATCAGAGAGTTCATTTCTTGCGATACGGAGGGTGTGGTTTATGACTTGGAATGTCCTTGTGGACTACAGTACATTGGTCGCACTACCAGAAAATGAGGGATTAGGATTAAGGAACACGTATATAACATCAAACGGGGTTATAAAGATTCTGTATCCAGACTTTTTATGGATTTCCATCACAAAGTTCCTAGTCTGTTGTCATTTTGGAGAATAGAGAAAGTTTCCAGACATTGGAGGGGGGTAATTGGCGATGGGAATTGGCTAAAAAGGAAAATCAGTGGGCCATTTAAAGCTAGTTCACTAAAACCTCATAGATTGAACGTTGAGTTTGATCTCAATAGTTTTATATCCAATGCTTAACATCGCTTGGACCTTTTCTTTTGTATTCTATGTGGAGTTTTTTTATATTAATACTCATAATTTTTTAATACATTGATCCTTTTTATATTTTTCATATTTTGTATGTTGAGGATTAATTTGCATATTGTATATATCCTCTGAGAGTTCGTATATTATTGTAGCTTGTGCTGTGTTCCCCTTCTTCCGTGCTCTTTTTGATCTGTGGATCTGTTTGATTAGGACGGCATGCGGTGTGTGTTTATATCGGCATGCCATGTTGTGTTGGCACGCTGTATATGATCATATGCGGTTTAGCCATGTACATATACAACAGTCTTTATTGTAATGGGGAAATCCCCTTGTGATTACAAATGATGCCTAGACGTTGGATGCTCCAGACCCCTGACGAAGTCACGCTGGACGTACCGTACGTAGGGCAGAGCATCTGACGCCATCACTTCAGTCTAACCGGACGGACGGAAGTTGCATTGTATATGCCACACTCATTTGTGTTGAGGGAATCCCCTTTGGCTATCCTTTGCCCTTTTGTGAGTGCCTGTTTTATTTAATAAATGTTATATTTTTGGGCGGTACGCACTATGTATCTTCTGCTTGTTTCTTTTTTGATCTGATGAGCTTACCTACGACTTGAAAGGATCCATTTGCTCTGCTATCATTGGCTTCCCTCCCCCTCCTAAGAAGGGAAAACACGCTTGAGACCTACCCTATTGGTCCACAGACCCAGGTGAGCACCCATTAGTTTTTGTGCACTCACTGGGTGGAGTTGAAGGTTTAAAAATATTCTGTTGCCTGCACATTGGGAAGTCTGCCTCGAAGGACTGCCCTCACCGTTTTGTTATGTTTATTGATCTTCACACATTGGACCACATTTTTAGATTTGGTTTGGACTTTATTTTATTATTCATATCATGTGTTAGAGTCTAGCCCATGACTCTTGCTCTACCTTCACTGTTAAACGCTTTATTTGTTCTTAGCTTGGCGGATTATTAAGTATTTTGCATTATATTAGTTGATACTTTTTAGTGCCTAGTAGCTCATTTGCCTGCACTTTGTGTCATTACTGCGGATCAATTTTTTTTGTTAGATGTATGTCACACTTTTCCAACTAGTAAATCCAAACACTTTGTATCTCCTTAGCAAAGAGATCTATTTAGTCTCTAATAAAATCTAACACATTAGTCAGAGGAAGACGAGCTACGTGCCCATATAAAATTGTATGTTTTGGTTGTACTTGATCACCTAGAGACTGACAAAATGGTTATATGGAGCCTGATTGCAGCAACTTAGCAGTGTGTGGACTTGTTGTGATCTGCCCAATGGTAATTGTTTGTTCTCCTCTTTTATTTTATAACCAATAGCCAAATTTTTTATATGTCACTTTCTTTTCATTTTTATACATATTTCTGATGCACTGTCCACCTAGGGATATTAAACTATAAAATTAATAAGTGGCCTTCCCTGTACTAAACTAAGAATTCACACTCCTAGAGAGAGTGGTGCATTTTTACAAGTGTCTGTATGCTTGGTTGTAAGCTCGCTGTTGATCTGTATGACCAGGCAGCTGACGGCAGGTGGCAGAAGACTACCCTAAGTCGAGTGTCTGGTGTGTGGGTGGGCAGCGGGAAAATGATACGATTATAAGCTCTCACGGGCAGGGCCCTCTCAACCATCTTGTTTTGAATTGTTTTGTAACTGTAAATGTTCCTTATATTGTAAATTGCTGCACAAATTGTTGGCGCTATATAAATCCTGTATAATAATAACATACGGTTTCTAGCTTGCAGAATAGCTTGAGGAATCACAGAAGTGTGTAGTAATCATTTGGCTGCTGCGCAGCCTTTAGAGTGCACCAGTTTGCATGTAAAATTTGCATTGGCATGTTTGTGTTGAGCCAACTAATTTTGGGTGAGTTGCCCTCCAATGGCATGCAGCGGTAATACACGCTGTGACAATTGTTTTACAAGAGTGTTTTATCAGCCCAAAGTAAGTGGTCTTCTCCCTCCTACTCCACCAAACGAGGGCCGCTCTCCAGTTAGCGAGTCGCCATGGGTGGGTCGTCCTTGACAAAGAGTATGGGCCTATATATGCTAGCATATACGTTAGCATTACCATAAACTTCATATGGCAGTTGGATGTGCTAGCATTATCTGGTTGCCAGGAGCATTTTTTTTTTACCACTTTGGATCACCCAAGCATGTATGTTGGAGCAAATTGGTTTCTTGAACATGAT
This sequence comes from Nanorana parkeri, assembly GCF_000935625.1. NCBI lineage: Eukaryota > Metazoa > Chordata > Amphibia > Anura > Dicroglossidae > Nanorana > Nanorana parkeri. The sequence goes on from NW_017307904.1 coordinate 12,894, forward strand.
GAGCTCACTGTACTCAAATGGCCTCCTCAGTCACCAGATCTCAATCCAATAGAGCACCTTCGGGATGTGGTGGAATAGCAAATTTGCATCATGAATATCTAGCCGGCAAATTCACAGTAACTGCGTGATGCTATCATTTTCAATATGGACCAAACTCTCTAAGAAATGTTTACAACACCTTGTCCAATCTATGCCATGAAGAATTAAGGCAGTTCTGAAGACAAAAGCGGGTCCAACCCGGTACTATGAGGTGTACCTAATAAAGTGGCCAGTGAGTGTATAACATTATGGGAAAGGCCCACTGGCTATCAGTAAAGGGGAGCAAAAATATTTAATGAACATTTCAAATCTATGGCTGGATTTTCAAATGAGTTCTTTAGGCACTTATGGGTTGTTCCTTTTTTATCACTGTTCTTTAGTATTTTTGTCCATCCTGCTAACTCGGGTGATGGCGTCTCGGTATACCGCAAGCAGCAGCTCGCGGTATACTACGGTGTCTCAGTATACCGCGAGCTGCAGCTCGCGGTATACTGAGTCTAGGGTGACGGGAGGACGCTAGTTTGTGTCCTCCCGTTACCCTAAGGAGAACTATGGGGAAAAGCCTTAACCCCATAGTTCTCTAAGTGCACCACATGTATTCTTTGTGACATGTGATTTTCGGGGTTACATCTAGAATTAATGGCAGCACACACATATACCTTGCATTGACAACAAAAACATTTGTAATATTTTTTTCTTGGAGGGAGTTCAGCCTTGGGCATCCAGAGGAGAACAATGAGGCGACATGCCACAGCCATTCTCGCTTTCTTCTCTCCCTATGTTCTTTCCTCTGTCCCTCTCCCTCCTTACTGAGAAAATAAAAAAAGATATAAAACCATCAGAAAACGTATTAGCTTAAAAAGAAATGTACCCAAAACTATTTTTCTATGTGTTGTTTATTATAATACACTGTAGAAGTAGATTACACATCAGATAATTATGTTATAAGCAGCATAACAGGTGTGGAGACACATGGCACCTTTCAGGAAATTTCTGCTTACTTCCCGCTCCGCCCTCTGCTTGTATCGTGATAACAGATTATTAAATGCAGCTCACATCACTCATTATATAGGGTGTGCTGTCTTCTTTGATATTAATTATTTTTACTATTCATAAAGGTATTTGACACCTCGGACCTTCCCGGAGGCGTTGTGAATATTCTTACTGGTGGTCGTGACCATTTAGCCAAATACCTAGTGGAGCATCAAGATGTACAAGCCATGTGGTACTATGGATCTGAACAGGTATCATAATGAGAAATGTGTTAATACGTTTATGTAGTTGGTCTTAAAGCGGAACTCAATGATTTACTCATACCCTTCCCCCTGAAGTCCTCCTAGTATTTATTTTTTAGGCCCTATACATGCCTTTTCCTACTGAGCACAGCTTCTTATGATTCTTCCAGTGGTGGCAGGTGATGAGCATTCTTTCAGGACTGAGTGGCGCTCACATAATGACATGTGAGTGCTGCTCAGTACTGTACAGTACTGTGAGCCCAGCGTCTTTTTCGGCCCCTCCGACAAGGGCGGGAAGTTCACCAAATCCTCCTTCACAGTCTGCCAAGCGTCCCTGGCAGCCTAAGTCTGCCAAGCCGCCGGCAAGCCCCCGTCCGTATGAAGGTCACGCCCGGCTCTGGACTCCAGGGTGCGGGGGGCACCTCCGGCTCTTTGCAGATTTTTGCTTGGCTCACGTCTCCAACACTTGGGTCTGAGAGTTGGTTTCTTCGGCCTACAAGATCGAATTTCTGTCCGTCCGGGGAACAGGTTCTTCCCGTTCAACACGCGACTTTCTCCTCCGCGGTTGGCGGATCTTCGCCGCGCTGTGGCGGACCTTTTGTCCCAGGGGGTGATCGTGCCGGTTCCGACATCGGAAAGGTTCAAAGGGTTTTTTTTTTCCAACCTTTTTACAGTGCCCAAGAAAGAGGGGGTTGGGTCTGGCTTCGTCAGGGGGATCTGCTGGCCTCCATCGACATCAAGGATGGCTACCTTCATGTGCCCGTTTGCGGGTCTCATCAGCGATATCTTCGTTTCACGTGGGGGAGGAGCATTTTCAGTTTGTGGCGCTGCCTTTCGGCCTGGCGCCGGCCCCGCAGGTGTTCACCAAGGCGCTTGCCCCGATTCTGTCGCTGTTTCGTTGTCTGGAGGTTTCGATCGTGGGCTACCTGGACGATCTTCTGCGGGTGGACTCGCACTCTTCTATGGTGATGGCTCTGGAGGTCACGGTGCGGTCCTTGGAGGAGTTCGGTTGGCTCCTGAACCTCCGGAAGTCTTGCCTGGTGCCTTCCCCGCACTGGAAATATCTGGGCTTGGTTCTGGACAATGTTGCGGCCCGGGTTTTTTTTCCTCAGGACAAACTCCTGAAACTCCGTTCCAAGGTCCGTCTGTTGCGGACTCGCCGGTGGTCGCCCATTTGCTTTTGCATGCAGGTCCTGGGTCTCATGGTGGCCTCCTTCGAGGCGGTGTCCTTTGCACAACACCACACCAGGACTCGGCAGAGGAACATCCTGGTACAGTGGGACAAGTCCCCCCAATCCTTGGACAGGGAAATTCGGGTGTCTCGGGAAGCGAAAGCCTCCCTGTGGTGGTGGCTTCAATCTCCGGCCTTGGTGCGGGGGAAGCCTTTCCTTCCTGCACTGGATGGTAGTCACTACGGACACCAGCCTTTGGGGCTGGGAAGGAGTCCTGGGCTCCTTGACCATGAAGGGTCGTTAGTCGCCGGAGGAGTCCCTACTGTCGATAAATGTGTTGGAACTTCAGGCGATTTCGCCTTTCTCTCCTTCATTGGTCGACCCATCTTCAGGATCTGCAAGTTCGGGTCCAGTCGGTTAACGCCTCCGCAGTGGCGTACATCAACCACCAGGGCGCCACGAAAAGCGTGACCGCAGGTCGAGAGGTGTTTGGGATTCTCTCCTGAGCGGAGAATCGGGTTCTGGCTCTTTCGGCGGTCTACATTCCGGGGGTGGACAATTGGCAGGCCGACTACCTCAGTCGGTGGACCCAGGAGAGTGGTCCCTGCACCCGGAGGTTTTTCAGCAGCTCTGTCTTCGCTGGGGGACGCCGGATGTGGACCTTCTGGTGTCTCGGTTCAACCAGAAGGTGGACAGGTTCGTGGCCCGGGCTCTGGATCCCTGGGCGGAGGCGGTGGATGCCCTGGTGGCTCCTTGGGGCCCTTACGGTCTGATTTATGCCTTCCCTCCACTGTATCTGTTACTTCGGCTTCTGCAACAGATCGCGGCCGAGGACGTCACCGTCGTCCTCATGGCCCCAGATTGGCCTCGGAGAGCGTGGTACGCGGACGTGGTTCAGCTGGTGGTGGACGCCCCTTGGCGGCTGCTTCTGCATCCAGATCTTCTGTACCAGGGACCTGTGTTCCATCCTTCTTTACAGTCGCTGGCTTTGACGGTGTGGCTGTTGAGAGCCCGGGGAAGGAACGGGGGTTGTCCGATGCGGTCATTTCCACTATGCTCAGGGCGCGCAAATCGGTTTCTAGAAAGATTTACCATCGCACATGCAGGGCCTATTTTGCCTGGTGTGAGGCTGGGGCCCTGTTCCGGCGTTTTGTTTTTCCATCAGCAGAATTCTTGCAGCGCGGGGTGGCTCAAGGGCTGGCCTTGAGCACAGTGAAGGGCCAAATATCTGCATTGGCTGTGCTTTTCCAACGGCCTTGGCGTCTAAGGCTCTGGTTCGCACCTTTGTTCAGGGGGTGACACGTATTGCTCCCGTGGCAAAGTGGGATCTGAATCTGGTGCTTCTCCGGGAGATTCCGCTTCTGTCCTTGTCACAAAAAGTGGCCCTTTTGGTTGCCGTCACTTCCGTTCGATGGGTGTCGGAGTTGGCTACCTTGTCCTGCAAGTCACCGCTGCTGGTTCTGGATAGGGACAAGGCGGTTCTCCGTCCTCGGCCAGCCTTCCTGCCTAAGGTTGTGTCGGCATTCCATCTGAATGAGGACATTGTCTTACCTTCCCTGTGCCCCAAGTCGGTTCATAGGAAGGAAAGAGTGCTCCACTGTTTGGATGTGGTTCGCGCTTTCCGTGTTTAGTTAGAAGCTAAAGTATATGTAAGTATAAGGCACATGTAAGTATAACTAACAACGGACGACCGAAATCAAGGCAGAATAATAACAATAAAAATAGTGGGATCACAGGGGGCCCTCGTAATGGCCGGGCAGCGTCGGCTACCATCTCTCTGTGGATTCGTAATGTTGTTGTTCAGGCGTGGGCCGTTAAGGGGCGCGAGCCTCCTTTTGTCACTGCCCATTCTACTAGGGCTGTTGGGGCATCCTGGGCCTTCCGCCATGGTGCCTCTGTTTCTCAGGTTTGTAAGGCTGCTACTTGGTCTTCGGTTCACACCTCTTGTCAAGTTTTACAAGGTGGATGTTTTGTGCACTCCTAACTGCTTGTTACTTACTGGAGACTTGTCAGCAGGTTGGTGATATGGCCACCAGCAGGGGCCGCCCCTACTCCTGCAGGTGGCGATATACCCTACCATACAGGATCTACGATCTGTTGCCCTGTGTCCTTCAATGAACGGAGAGAAAAGGATTTTACGGTGAGTACAAAAATCCTATTTTTTTTAATGATGGATTCATTTTGAAAATGCAATTCCAAGTTAATCTTTTAAAGAAGGTTATCAAATTTACGTCTATAAAAAAAGTGTTTCTAATAGTTAAAATCTCTGACTCTGTAAATGTAGCCTAATAATTTTTGTCTCAGTTCCTGAAGCTTGACAAGTTGCTAATTGCTGACCTCCTAAACCAGATATCCAAACTACTTTGTTGTCTGTGCTGCCCTGCTTTAAGAGTTTACCTGTGCATCTCTTCTTGGATGTGTGTTATGCAAATCATCAATTTAAAAGCCTAACTATAGCATGTATGATTATTAGATATACACATCCTTGGTGGTGAATATAGTTGTGAGAGATGGAAACAATTTTCATATTTCACCTTGCTTGTTAAGCAATTGGGACTACACCCAACATAGAGCTTACTGTTGGCAATCCCAGCAGATAACAAGTAGAACTTGCATAGTCCCTGCATAATTGTTGACATTACTAATAGGGCAAAAGTTAAATGTAATCTGTCTTCAAAGTCGTACACTTGAGATATGCAACAATTTCAGTGTTTCTACAGTATTATATTGCTTATGTTATTTAAAACAAATAACATTTAACTTTGATTTAACTGCAGTATATTTGTTTTGCATACCACATAAATGTATATTACTGCCTTCCTAGCAGTGCCTAAGGGTTTTTGAAATAAACAAAATAAAAAAGCAAGTTTGTTGTGTTCGGAATGCAGTATTTGCTGAGCTTCAAAACTAGTATACTGTATTTAAACTTGAACTATAGGTAAAACCAAAATAGCCATATATGTCAATTTGCAGTCTGTCACTAGCATTCAAAAAATGAAGCCTGTTATTTTTCAACTTTCAGTAACCACTTGAAGACTGGGGTGTTAAACCCTCTTCCCGTCCAGGCCATTTTGCAGTATTCAGCGCTGAGACATTTTTTCAGTCGTGCAATGCTGTACTGAAATTGATTTAATATTTTTGGGGGGAGGGGTCAGATGGGGCTTTCTTTTGGGGGTATTTAATCACTACTGGGTTTTTTTTTATTTTTTTACGATATAAAGAAAAAAGTACAGAAAATTTTGAAATCCCTTTTCACTACGCTATGCTATGAAACATTTATTATTACCCATCAGGTAAATAGACACCAAACATGTCAAGCCTTAAAATTGTGTGTGACCACAAAATCACAAAAAAACTACCATACCCAAAGTTAACCTTAGGTGAGGCTTTAAAAGCTTTTACATATACAGTGACGGGTTCTTTTTATGGAGGATCACTAATATGACCTATGGACCCCAAAGAAGCTGATGAAGCAGAGATGACACGCTGAAACCTGAAGTGATGTCATTCACATCACTTCCGCATTTAGTGATGGCAAGAGAGATCAGCCGGTGGAAGTGTGCTGATCTGCCTCTGATCCAGCCACAGAGACTTGCCGTCAGGCGTGCATGAGGGACAGCAGAGCCCAGGATAGCTGGCAGCGAAGGGGAAGGGGGTGCACTCTTCCCGCACGATAGAGCTGCCTGAACACAGACTGTATGAAACTTTCCCAATTGCACAAGGGGCAGGGGGGATGGGCGAGTGGGAAAGTTTGATACAGTCTGCAGGAAGTGTGCACCCCCCTCCCCTCCACTGCCAGCTGTCCTGGGCTCTGCTGTTTACAAACGCCCACCCACCGTTGGGAGTCATCCCTTGTATCCATTGTAATGAAACAGCCGGACGGTAAGCGGTTAACAGATCAAGCTGGCCTGTAAAAGTGGTAGAGGGATTCACTTAAAACCTTCTTTTTTTTTAAAGTGTTAGCTGGAGGATTTAATTTGTGCATGACTGCCTATCCTGTGCTGGCTGTACAAAATCCTATTGCACATGCTCAATGCACATAGAGGACAATTACCTTTTTTGCAGACATGCTGATGTCTCTCACAGATGGGCACAGTTAGGAGGAATTTTTTTTTAAAAACAGTCTGTAAATTTGTTGACATTTGGCAGCCACCTCTTTGTTTTTCCTTTCAGCACGTGGCAAGGTAAGAAATGAGACCCCAAATTGTTCTGCAGATTATCAAGCTCCAGTTCTAGCAATGAAGAAGAGGAGGAGATTCTCTATTTCCTTTTTTTTTCTCTCTTTCTCTTCCTTTTTTAAATCATTACAAATGTTATATTAATCTAGTTATCCTTATGAATTACATTCTGTCTCATTTGAGTTCAGCATATCTGAAGTACAGTAGATAAGGATTTGCACTAAATGCAGTGCCTATATTGTTGATCCAAAAAAAGATGAATTAATCTCTTTCCCTATTCTGCCAAAATGAAGAGATGTATCACTTGCAAAGATGAGATTCCTTTGGTGTTGATCTGAGTCATTTTTTTTTTTATTTTGCATTATTTAATAGGGTTCCAAATTTGTGGAGTGGTCTTCTGCTGACAACTGTAAACGGACCTGGGTCAACTATGGCCTTACCAGAGAGTGGGAGGATACCCAACAAGGAGCTGGAGAAGAGTTCCTGTATCATGCCACACAGTGCAAAAATATCTGGATTCCTATGGGGGAAATTTTCGCCAACTGACACCAATTAATGTACTTTTGCCCCCATACATTCTTATGCAATTAAGTTTCTCTACAACTGGTGTGCATTCCATATAACATTTGATTGATACCTCACAAGTTCCAAGACATCTGTAATAGTATAATATAGAATGAAGTATAAGCTTTTAATAAACTTGTAGATTTACAAAATGAGCTGTGGTCATTGTTAATTATATTAGAATAAGTCTTGCCATATGTTAACAGCATGTGTTAACATCAATTACAGTACAGGCAATGTAAACGTGATTATGTTTATTTTCTTTTTCATATTTCTTCTGTATAATGCCTGCTATTTATAGCGTCACCGGTGATCTTGTCCGGGTATTGTTTACAGACAATATTAAAGCCTAACAAAAATTGTAATCGGGGCAATTTCATCAATCAGAGGTTGCTTCAGATTTTTCTGAGAGGCTTACTTACCCCTTCTATCCATAAGCCAATCCCAGTCATCCTTTGCCACATCTCAATGGCTACCATATCAACAAATAACATATTTTATAAACTCTGTTGCTCACAAAATTAATTTACTGATTTATTTAAAGATCTTCGCTCAACACATATTTTTTTTGCAACTATACAACATTTTACTAACCTTTTCATATCCATCCCTTCCTAATTATACAGAAAATGTTCAAAGGAACTGAGTAACTACCAGAATCGGAAAAAGCATGTATCCTCCCCTGTAGCCTGTCTTGGCTTGCAGAAGCATAAGAAAAGAACTTTAAAATTCTAACCTGTTGGTATAGGTATCCCAGCACCCTAGACATCTATTTCCCACACTTTCAGACAGGTGTTGGTCATGTGTCACTCAAGAAGGGAATATGAACCATAGACATGTAGCCTGCAAAAAAATTATTTTGTTTCCTTTTGGAGAAATTCTGATTTTTATTTCTTTTGTTTTTCTGACTCAGGATCCAAAATTCGATTCGGTTTGTTATTCGGATCCATCCAAATTTTAATTTCGGATCTATTCGGATGGGGTTCTTTTTTTTTTGCTGATTAATTTTTTATTGTAATAAAGGAGTAAAAAAATACAATAAAAAAAACAGTAAAACAGGAAGAAAAACGGCTTCACGCTTCCGGCATTCATGTGACCAGCAGCGGGGCTCCGGCGCTCCTTCCCCAATCGTATTGATTAATATAAATTCGGCTCCAGGCGTCTACTCACCCCCCCTCTGCACATCACCGGGGGATAGGGTGAACGAATATGGATTGTTTTCTGGCCTCAGCGCAGCCCCTTTCGCGATCTTCCATGATCGCAGGGGTCCTTTCAGGAGCCTTGTGTGGCCAAGATGGGGGACGGCCGTTTGTCTCCCCGTGGCCGCAGCCTGTCGCCAGCTTCCTCTCAGGATGGGAATGGAGGACCCAGCTCATGCTCAAATAGCTGCTGCTGTGGCCAGGCTGCTCAAATACACCATCACTGCTGCGGTGGAGACTGCTATACAGCATGGTCTCACACAGCTCCGCAAAGATCTCTCCACACAGGCTAGATCTCTTAAAGAGGTGGAACGCCGCATTTCTTCTTTTGGAGGATAATCTTCTGGAGGCACAGTCTCAGCTCTCCACGTATGTGACTCTATCACAATCTATGCAGTAAAAAAAAATCGGAGACCTGAAAAATCGTTCTAGACGCAACAACTTGAGGATTGTGGGTCTTCCAGAGTCGTACAAGCCTGGCACATTGGATACGTTTTGCTCACTCTATTCCGGAGGCCCTGGGAATCTCATCTCCTTGCACTGTGGAAAGGGCTCACCACCGAGGACCCCCTAGGGAGGAAAAGGCCTTGCCCAGACCTGTCATAGTGCGCTACCTTAATTTACTTGTACAGGCTAAATACTGTGCTGACGGATCGTTGACAGTGGACGGCCATAATCTTCTAATCTTTGCAGATTACTCAGCGGAGGTGGCGAAGAAGAGGAAAGCTTTCAATAACATCTGTTTATTCCAAAAGCGCATCAGATTCACCTTGGCGTATCCTGCTACACTTCACTTTACCACTCCTGTAGGACGCCGCTGTTCGTTTCAGAATCCTAGAGCGGCGGCTTTTTTCTTATGTCAGCTCATCTCCCCTTCCCCTCCTCCACTGCCACCGAGATCTCAAAAATCAATGAAATGGTCCAAGAAAGCTGAGGGGACCCCACAGAACAACGAACGCATTGAGGATGGTATTCTTGCTTGTTGATATCGTGTAATTTCACTGCCTTTCTTGCTATGTTTTTTTCTTTTTTAAGGTTCAGGTGCTGAAAATGTTTGTTTTCCATTCTTTATGCCCTGTAATAGTGGCCCCCTGGCGATTGCATGCATGAGGTACTTCTGCTGGGGCGTCTGTAGAGGGTACTGTCCCTCTGATCTTTCTATTGATCTGTGGCTGGCGGTGTGGTGCCTGCCCCCATGATGCACACATTGGGAATTTGCAAAGTCAGTACTGCGAATTGATAGGTTTCTGGTTCACAAACTCTTTAATGTTCTGGTTTTATGCTGTTTGGTTACACCATATGTAGTATTACTTTTTCACAAAAATACTGACCTCTGCCTACCTGTGCTTCTCTGATGGGAGGGGTAAGCTTTCCTGGCAACTTCACATCTTGCATGTCTTATGAGTCTTCTGGGGGTGACGAGAGGTCTCCAGGTAAGCACATATATGTGGTCCATGAAAATACTTGTACTCTAATTTAATCTATAGCAGGAATTACATGAAAGTTATATCATGGATTGTTAAGGGTCTTAGATTGCCACCAAAGCGTCATCAGGTGCTCCGTCATCTGAAACGCCTTCGTGCCGATATAGCCTTATTGCAAGAAAGGCATTTAAGGGAGGAGGATTTCTTCCGCATCCGGAAGTCCTGGGTTGGAGAGGTGGTAGGTTCCCCCTCACAGGGACCGGGGGCAGGGTTGGTGATTCTGATCACAAAAACCTCCCTTACTCCATACTGAAGGTAGAGAGGGATACCGAGGGTCATCTACTCACTGTGAAATATGGTAATAATACCTTAATTATTACTAATGTTTATTTTCCTAATTCCCCTTCCAAATCAAATTTTCAATCCTTGACACAATGGCTATCAAAATTTGACTCGCCTTTGCATTTAATTGGTGGTGATTTTAACTCCACTATGATGTTGGTAGAGGATAGGAAATGGATTTCGGAGGTGGTCCCTAGGAGTAAGTGCATCCACTACTGCTAGACAATCGCTATTGGCAACTATGGTGTCAGCCTTATGCCTTCAGGATGGCTGGAGGCTGTCTCATCCCCTCGACTTTGACCTTACTCATCTATCTTTAGTGCATAATTGTCTAGCAAGACTGGATTACTTCTTCTGTTCCAATGCCCTATTACAACGGGTGACACAACCGGAGATTCATGATCTAGTGATTTCAGATCACGCCCCCATTTCGGTTTCTTTACAAGCTAGACCCCATATTTCAAATGTTATGTGGTGCTTTCCGGCCTTCTTGGAATCTAACGAAGACTTTAGTCACTATCTGGGCACAGCCTGGCAAGAATACCTTTCGAATAATCAACCGCATATCTCCACTCCTACTCTGTTCTGGGAGGCGGGCAAGGCATATATGAGAGGCAGGATGATGTCATATGTCTCTGCATACAGAAAACAAACCATGCAGGCACACAAGGATGCGAGTAGCTCCATGAGATGTGTCCATGCAAATCTACTCTCGGATCCTTCCATGCAGGGCAGGAGAGGCTAAACAAAATGTTGACACGTGGGCACATAGACAAGACCTTCTATCGTCTTACCACTCAGACCTTCAATTCCACAAGTATGGGAATAAAGCGGGTAAACTTTAAGCACGCTTGGCTAAGGGGAGGTATCAACTTACTTGTATCTCTACTCTTAAGACTTCCTCGGGCAACCTTATTGACCCTTTAACTATTAATAAGTCGTTTGAACGGTTTTATAGGTCTCTCTACCAGACGGACGACTATGACGTTGAGGCAGCCACTAACTTCCTGGGATCTACAGATCTACCGCAGTTATCTGCATTTTGGTTAGCTTCTTTGAATGCGGATATCACTAGGGGGGAAATCTTAGAAGTCATTAATGCTCTATCGAGTAAAGCACCCGGTCCTGATGGCTATACGGCAGTTTTTTTCAAGCTCATACAGGAGGATGCCCTTGATCCCTTATATCTCATGTATGATTCCATTTTGGAGGGGAGTCAGTACCCGGCTACTGGTAAGTAGGCATATATTAAACTTTTACCAAAGGAAGGAAAGGATCCCACTAATCCTGGATCATGCAGACCTATCGCGTTGCTTAATCTTGATGTTCAGATTCTTTCCTAGATTATGGCGAATTGAATGGCAGGTATACTACCATCCCTTATACAAGTGGACTTTGTCAAGGGAAGAGCCGGGGTTACCAACCTGTGGAAAGTTCTGCTGGGCTTGAGATGGCCTGCTCCTATCCCAACTAGGATCTAGCTATAATCACCCTGGATGCAGAAAAAGCATTTGACATTGTTAACTTGCAATGGCTGTTCCAGGTTTTGGGTTCCAGGGCCAGATCCTTTCCTTACTCCATCAAATGCATGCCTCTCCAGTGGCAAGGATTGTGACGCAGGGGGCCATGTCTTCTCAATTCCTCTTAGAGAAGGCCACCAGACAGGGATGCCCTCTGTCTCCCCTGTTGTTTAATCTGGCATTGGAACCCTTAGCGCAGCACATAATACATTCTCCACGGTTACATGGTATACATGATGGGTAGGGAGGAGTTGTGGGTCGCCTTTCGGTATTTCACTTCCTTTTCTGGTCGCCGTATAAACTTCACCAAGAGTGAAATCCTCCCACTGTCCAATGTGCGTACATACGCCTGGGATAGTGGGATGATGTTCAGATTGGCACAGCGAGACATCACATATTTGGGTTTAAAGGTTGGCAAATCCCCTGGTTCTCTATCATTCGAATTACCCCCCACCCCCTTTAATAAACAAAATAATCAGGGAACTGGAAATGTTGGAGAACCTCCCCCTTTCACTCTTCGGGAAGATCCATTTGCTAAAAAAGTCTAGTTTTGCAAAATGTATGTATCCTTTGCAGACTCTTCCCTTGTTGCTCAAGCACTCGGATGCACGCATTGGATTGGTTGTCGGGCAATTCTACCTATTCAAATACATCCCTGGAGGGGGAGATGGTTGCTCCCTGGGATCCTAGAGCACTCCTTCATTGCAGGACTTCATTGCTCCCCCCTGGTATTTGACAAAACTCTTTATATAGAGATACCATTATAGCCTGGAGGGAGGTATGGAAAGCCCTTCACCTCTCTCTGTTTATATCAACATATTGTCCTTTGATATGTAATCCTATGTTTCCTCAGGGCCTTGACTATGCTGATTTTTCTACCTGGCACACAAATGGGATTAAGACTTGGCACCATTTATTCAAACCCCCTTCATTCCAACCTTATGTCTTCCAGGATATGGTGGATCGCTATCACATCCCGATCAGTCATTTTCTGCATTTTTTTCAAGTCACTAAAACATGGAAGGCGGTCTCCAGGGATCCTTTTTTTTTTTTTACCTCTTCTTATTTAGATGACTTGATCTCAACTAAGGTCTATTCCATTTTATCTATATTTCCTAAAGTCAAATCACGTTTCTCAAACCTTTTGGCTACCTCCAATGTGAAAGAATGGGCTAAGGAGTTCGAGAATCTGGATATACAGTGGGGCAAAAAAGTATTTAGTCAGCCACCTATTGTGCAAGTTCTCCCACTTAAAAAGATGAGAGAGGCCTGTAATTGGCATCATAGGTAGACCTCAACTATGAGAGACAAAATGAGAAAACAAATGCAGACAAATGACTGGCTGATTTGGAACAAATTTATTTGCAAATTAAGGTGGAAAATAAGTATTTGGTCACCTACAAACAAGCAAGAGTTCTGGCTCTCACAGAAATAAAATTCTGGTTGGATACACCAAAATCAGGAAAGTGAATTCTAACGAGATCTGGAGGGAGACCCAGTTTAAACTTCTGCATAGGGCTATGTCCCCTACTTCTTGCCTTCTGGGGCTTCTTTACATTTCTCAATATAATATCTGGGTTTGTGACCAGTTTTGATGGCTAGCTGCTGATGCTCTAAGTTTCATAGCTGTCTAATTACTTAATGTCATCTTTTGCATCCCGCCTTTGTATGTATGACTATTGGATCACAGAACTTTATCTTTGTGTTGTTGTGAAAAACTTGAATAAACTTTAGTAAAAAAGAAATAGGATAAAGCACCACATGAGGTAGATAGATGGTATGAGGGACATGCTAGTTGTAGTGATGCTAAAAAGTTGTCAAGGCAGTTGTAGGCAATGGGGGGCAAGAAATGGGAAAGGTACTAAGCGGCTACCTTACAAAGAGAGAAGACTGCAGCAGGACATGGCCAAAGGTATAGGGGGAGCCAACATAGAGGGAGGATATAGAAAAAGGGGAAAGAAGAGACAAGAGATGAAACCAAGGAAATGCTGGAAATAAATGAAGAGTAGGGAATAAGGGAAGGCAGGGCTAGGGGTGGGAGAATGGGGGAAGAGAAGAGGAAGCAGGGGGGAGACAGAAGGAAGAGAAAAAAAAACTGACAATTTACTGGATGAGGGTGGCATAGGCGTCCGTGTCTTTAAATAGATGCCACGCTGTCCAGGTTCTTGGGTAACTGGGCATATCATCCTTGCAGGAGAAATAAGCTCCTCCATGTTTGCCACCTCATACACTCGAGAGAGCCATTCCCGGACTAACGGTGGCTGGGATTACTTCCAATGTCTAGGGATCACTGTTTTTGCTACATTCAGCAGGAGTAGTACCAAAGAGGTTTTGGATATGTGGTAGGAAGCATTGAAATATAATAAGAGGGAGGTCGGAGAAAACTCGAGAGATACTAGTTATCAGTGGCGTAACAACCGGGGGTGCGGGGGGGGTCACTTGCCCCGGGCGCAGGACTATTATGGTTCTCAGGATTGCGTGCACCTCTGTCCAGAAGGGGGAGAGGAGTTGGCATGACCACCAAATGTGGAGGAGTGTGCCTGTATATTGAGAACAGCGCCAACGTATCAGGAACATCTGGGAAGATGCGGTGGAGCAACACTGGAGTTTTGTACCACCGAGATCAATCAGATGGGGTTCTTTAAATCTAAATTAACTTAAATATTTTTGGGGGCTTTTTTTTGGTCATTTTAGTTCTGACACTGTGCTCTCCTCTTGCTCTTATTGACTCTCTCTACTCCACAACATGAAGTCACATGCAACCCCTAACAGCCAAAAAAAAAATCTGATTGGCCAGAGAACAGTCACGTGTCCGATTTAATTATCTGTTAAATGAAAGATGGAAGGATCTGAATTTTTGTTAAACGTACATTCGGATTTGTTCGTATTCAGACGCGTTTACATTTCGATGCATCTGAATTGAACAAAATTCGTACAAATATCCATTCTGAATAGAAGAAGATTTACATGTCTAATGAACCACGTTTGGTGGGAATAGACCCCAATCAAACAATTGTGGGATACGATTTTGCCCTTAAATACCTTATTTATAAGTATTGACCATCTCTTAGACACTTTAAAAAAAACAATTTTATCTATAATTCTTAGATCAATCAAATCTTTTGAAAAAGATATCCTGTGCCATTTTTTACCTGCTGCAAGAGCAGTAAAACCCCGCGACTGAGGAACGCAACACATAACTTCAATAGCTAAATGGGTTGCAGAACTTGATTCATTTATGAAAATAAAACATTTAGAAGCTGAAGAAAATGACAAACAAGAAATATACACCCATGCCTGGCCTACATTGATTTCTAAGATGTTCTACAGACTTGACACACAGTTCCTCCACCTGGTATGAAGATGTGGCTGAATAGGGCAAGGAATTCTCCCTCAATCTTTCAACCACCCACATTTTCCCAATACTTCACTAAATCTACTCTAACACCTGCTATTATATCTCCCTCTTTTCAATTCGCTTACCCATGTTCATTCTCCAGTCAATGCCATGGAAACACCTAATGCAGTTCCATTCTCTCAATATGTTTACTATTCTGATCTGACTGCATCCTCAACACCACTGAGGAATTCTATCAATATTGCTGCACACAAGACAACAAATCATGACATGATGTTAGGTCTGATGAACCTCTGAATGCTGTAATTATAAAAACAGGTGGTGACGGCTACCGTGTGTAAAGGGTTTACTGCTCAGTTAACATGCTCCAGTTAAGGTGCCCATACACTGCACGATTATCGTACGATAATCGTATGCGATCGGGTTTTCGTACGATAATCGAGCAGTGTGAACGGAGACGTGCGACCGTTTCTACTGTACGGTCGCACGTCTTCTGTCGAACCAGCATGTTCGAAAACCAGCCGGGAATCGTACGATTCTCGGCTGGTTAGAACGGTGCTCGGAAGATAAATGCTGAACGGGCCGGTGTGCGCACGCGCACACTGCCCGTTCAGCATTGCGGTCATCAGAAGCCCGCCCCTCAGGGGGGCGGGCTTGCGATGATCGAGAGTGCGATCTGCCTGTCCAAGATAGGCAGATCGTACGTTTTTTTAATCCCTTTACAACCATCGCAAGACTAAAGTCTTGCGATGGTTGTAGAGTGTATGGCCACCTTTACGATCAATTTTAGTCTGCAGGTGCTTAGATTATTGTCCCAAAGCAGGAAAGCTCTGCACAGATGTGTGATAGAATTTATGTGATAGAATAAATGTGACCATTTATCTAATATTTGAATCCATACGAACACTAATGTTGCATTGCACACTAATGTAGGCATTCTTGTGAGGTTCATGGTACCGCACACAATCCCTTAGAATACAGATTATTGAAAGGGTGATTCAGAGTGTTCGAGGTGATGACAGGTTTTCTATGTTTTGTAAGAGGAAAGTATTTTGGATTTTTCATAGGAATACACACATTCCACAGGGAATGAACTATGAGTGGGATGTCACTTACTACTACTATTTGTATATAAAGCGCCAACAATTTACACATCGCTTTACATAGTTGCACATTCACATCAGTCCCTGCCCTCAAGGAGCTTACAATCTAAGGTCCTTATCTCACATGTATAAATATAGGGCTAATATATACAGGAGCCAATTAACCTTCCAGCATGTCTTTGGAGTGTAGGAGGAAACCGGAGTACCCGAAGGAAACCCACAGAGGCACAGGGAAGACATGCAAACTCCTTGCAGATAGGATTATGAGTGAACCTCTCTTTCCCCTTCACTCCTTTTTTTTTTTTTCTTTCCCCCTCCTCTCTTCTTTCCCACCTACCCCTCACTTGCACAACCCCTTTTCATGTCACTTTTCCATTCTCTTACTTTTTCAGATTACACTGGTTTTCATTTTGCTAACGATGTTTTATGCTTTTCAATATTATTAGAAATAATCTTTCAACCTGTCAATTTCAGGGTTCTTTAAGGTTTTTAATACTATTTCATGATTGCTATTATTACTATTGTTTTTGATTGAGTGATATTAAAGTTTGTTGGTCAGTTGGTTTTAGGTTCATTGTGTAACTTGTACACACACTTGCTTAGTTATACAGTTCCTTTTATTTTTTGATACCCATGATATCTAAGAGGTCATTTTAGTAAAAACTACATTTTGCATTACTCTTGTAAAGAAAATACTGCAGGATACATTTTCCCAATAATGCATCAGGTGAGGGAACACTTGTAGCAACTTGTTAGCTCTTCATACCACATAACCAATTCAATGGAAAAAGCACAACTTTCAGGTAAATTCATTTGTCAAGAACTAAAAACTGGTCACTGACTGCATTAATTAAAGTAAACCTATCACTTCCGGTTCCAGCGCTCATGTAGGAAGCAGCAGGTAGAATACGCTCCCACTCAGCGGCTCAAAAACCATATTATAAAATCGGGCGACCGGCTGGAGGATTGCCCTTCATTCACAGGCAGATAGGGTATATGGCATGGACTGGTTCCTGACCATGAAGAACCGCTCTCAGCCGCTGCCGCGCTCCTCTCCAGCCGGGACAGCATGCCAAGATGGCGGATGGTGGCTCCCTGCTGGATGCACGTGGTATCAGTTAAGACCTCTCAGATGAGACAGTGTCTTTGGGCTCCCATGAAAAGATAACAGCGGCAGTGGTGAAACTCTTAAAACCCACGATCAGGGAAGCGTTGGAAACGGCTATACAACAGGGGCTGTCACAAATACGTAAGGAACTCAAGACCCAGACTCACTCCATCTCGAAAGCTGAGGCCCGTATCTCATCATTGGAGGACGATCTGTTTGATACTCAGTCAAAGCTGAGTACGTTTGAATCTCTCTCCCAGGCCCTGCAAGACAAGGTGTATGACCTGGAAAATCGCTGTAGAAGGAACAATCTACGGATTGTGTGCCTGCCTGATTCGTATTTGCCACAGATGCTGTGTAAGCCGCTATCCCAATTATGCTGAAAAAGCGCTGGTCCTACAGAGATATCGGCATGTAGATCCGTGGAAGTGGAGGGATTCAAGTTACTGTTTTTTGCAGATTATTCTGTGGAGGTGGCTAAGAAACGCAATGCCTTCATGAAGGTGCTCGGCCTCTTACCAAAGAAAGATTCATTTTACCCTGGCTTACCCGGCCACTCTGCATCTTACCACTGCACTGGGAGACCGTGTTCTTTTTATGATCCCATGGAAGTTGAGCTGTTTCTTCAAAAGACGGAGGAGATCACTGATTCATCCTCTAAATCTTTTCGTCCACTGCAAAAAAGGTCTCCACTCAAGGGTCCGAGAATGCCTCGACGTAACTAAGGCACTCCACGTGTTCACTGACTGGTATTTTCAACTAACATTTCCCTCATTGTGAGTAGGAGGACCTTCAGTGGCCTAACGTGACGTTCCGCTTGCATCCACAATAAGGAACATCCAACTCCAGGCGAAGTGCTAGAATGCAACTACAGGGGAATTGCCGGTTTGGTGACGCCTTATTCCACTGTGTACTGCCGCAGAGTGGGAAATAGCGATACTCCCGATATGTATACATGTGTGATATAGTAAAGTCCTTAGCATGTTGTTTTCTGTTTAAGTTTTTGTTTGTGATTATGGTTACGGTTGCTACTGTTAATGTTTTTGTTGTTTTTATCTGCTTATACAGGCCAGGCATGGAGATTTATCCCTTGCTGAGACCTCTATCACAACAATCAGAGTCAGAATAGTAAAAAGATGATAGAATTCCTACAACCTGCTGTGTATATGTGTGTGCCTAATCTGCAATCAAGCTCAGTGCCATCTGCCATCTTGTGAAAGCACATGGTCACACAAGCTTACTGCACTTCATCTGTGAATGTTGAAAACAGTTTCTCTGCATTGAACTGTGTTACCCTACCTGTCTAAGCTGCTGTTCGTCTTCTTAAAGAGACAGTACCATTTATTGCAAAAATGTAAATATGTCTAGACAAAGCTCTGAGCACTCCTTTATGGCTGAAACAACGCAGATGCATCATGCCTCTGAACCCGCAGATGTACAGGGAGCAGATTCTGCAGATAATGCTGAACAGAGTGCAAGACCCAAACGCACAATAAAACCGACACAGAAACTCAGAGAAAACTATGAAGCCACTAAAGATAAGTTCTCCAGCAATCTGTCAGACTTATGGGACAGAACTTCACACTGCATGTCAGTTTTGTCACATTTTAATGATCAACAAGCTGAATTAAGAGACTCTATGGATCAACTATCTGCTGCGTATGAACGTTACCAGCCGCTGTCTGCAAAATACACAGCCTTCTTACAGGACTCTAATATAGAGGACTCTTCAGCAGAACTGGCCAAGACTGATGCACTAAACCAACAAAGGGATCTCTTAGTGCAAAATGCTTAGTATAAAGCAGAACTCCGCATTGCTCAACTGCAGGAGACCAGATCTCATAGATCTACATCAACCAAGCACACTGCACGTTCTTCTAGATCCTCTCGCTCCAGAAGTTCAACACTAAGCGACAAGCTAATAGAGGCCCGCGCTGATGCGGAATCAAAAAAAGCGCAAAGCTCCTTTACTAAAAAGGAAGCAGAAGTAGAAGTACAAAAGGCAGCTTGCCAAGCAGAGATGGCAGCTCCCCAAGCACAAATGGTGACTCGCCAAGCAGAGATGGCAGCTCGCCAAGCACAAATGGCTGCTCAGCAAGCAGAGGCGGATTCCCAAATAAAGATTCTGCAAATAAAAAGGAAGAAGCAACTGCCCTAGCAAGGCTGAAAGTCCTTGAAGAAGCAATGGGACAAAGTACTAATTCAGACTGCCTTATTCCAGCAGAACTGGAAGATCCAGTTCAACGCACCAGTGAATATGTGCTAAACTATTATGTTTGCAACGATACAGAGTCATCTCCTGTACCTCCAACTAACAACACTATTCTGACTCTCAACACAGAGACCTCTCAGCTCCAAATGCCTGAGCCTCTTCAAATCCACAACAAAAGTGCATCAATGCGGCAAACAAGGTGACTTCCAGTGACAAGCCGCAGCTCAAGCCACAGCCAGCAGAAGCCTTGGAGACTACACCAAAGTTAAAGGCTCTTGCAACATAATTTTATCCTGATAAACCTCACCCTTCTGCACCAGAGAACTTTCACACCCAAAGGGTTCCACAAGTTACTTTGGCACCACAGAGTTACATAGTTACATAGTATTTGAGGTTGAATAAAGACATTAGTCCATCAAGTCCAACCTATTAGGATCTCATTCTAGGAGTACCCGTACCCCTGTATATTACGGTCCCTTAAGAAATCGTCCAAAAGTTTCTTGAACAATTCCACATTATTTGCTGAAATCACCGCCTGTGGCAGTGAGTTCCAGACCCTAACTGATCTTACTGTGAAGAACCCCCTTCGCCCCTTGTGCTGGAATTTTTTTTCCACCAATTTTAGGTGATGGCCTCTAGTTTTTGTAACGGAGTTAATTTTAAACAGTTTATCGCTAATGTTGCTACCACCATTAAAAAGTTTACTACCTTGTTGTTCCCCACTATTTTTATTGTTATTATTCTGCCTTGATTTCGGTCATCCGTTGGTAGTTATACTTACATGTGAGAGATCAGACTTGACTGACTTCGCCAGATATATGATACGCCGTGAGCTCATTAAAACTAGCCTCTCAAGGTTTGACGACTGTCCAGAGAGCTACAGGGCCTGGACATCAACCTTCAAGGCTGTTATTGCTGATCTCAACCTTACTACCAAGGAGGAACTTGATTTGCTCATAAAGTGGCTGGGGCCAGAATCTGCAGATCGTGTTAAAATACTGAGAACAGTACATGTTGACCACCCAGATGCAGGTCTTGTTGCTGCATGGGCAAGACTTGAGCAAGCCTATGGTAGCTCTGAAGCCATAGAAAGCGCTCTATTCAAGAAACTGCAAAACTTCCCAAAAACAGGGCACAAAGACTATCGCAAGCTCCAAGAACTGAGTGATCTCCTCATGGAGCTAGAGTTGTCAAAGACAGACCCACTTCTACCTGGACTAAGCTTCCTGGACACTGCTCATGGTGTCTAAACTTCCATATGGCCTGCAAGAGAAATGGGCACAACAGGGCTCAAGATACAAAAAAGACTATAATGTGTCTTTTCCTCCATTCTCATATTTTTGCAGGTTCATCAGTGAACAAGCCTGGATGAGGAACGATCCCAGCTTCAGTGAACCCAACGTGACTGCTTCATCATCATCATCAAGGTATGATGACACAGCAGCTAAACATAGAGACTTTAATAGAGCAATATCTGTTAAGGGGACAGACATCTCACCCTCCATAACCTCTCCTACTAATCAGAGTGTTATGGACGATGGAGATAAAGACCCTAATCGTCAGTGCCCTATTCACAAGAAGCCTCACCTTAAGAAATGTTGTGGGCTTAGGGCAAAGACTTTACAAGAACGCAGGGAGACTCTCCAGACACTTGGAGTATGCTATAGGTACTGTGCTTCTTATGGTCATTTTGCTAAAGACTGTAAAGTTGTCATCAAGTGCACAGAATGCAGTAGCGACAGACATGTTACAGCTATGCATCCTGGCCAACCATCAGACAATCTACAACAGCCTCCTACCTCCCGCCCTCTCTCAAATCATGGCGGGGAACAACAAAATCATGCTCCAGCCACAACAAGTGTTTCTTCTTCATGTACTGTAATCTGCGGAAATAGCCAAGGGCAACCACCTGCATCAAAATATACTGAACTACATCGCAAAAGACTTTGGGGAAAGACTCTTCCAAAATAGTTCTTGTCAAGGTGTTTCGCCAAAGACAACCTGAAAAAGCTGTCAAGATGTATGCTGTCTTAGATGACCAAAGCAGTTATTCACTTGCCACTTCAGAGTTCTTTGACTTATTCGGCGTAAAGGGTAATGTGCTATCCTTCACATTGCACACCTGTGCTGGTTCAGTGCAACTCACAGGAAGAACCACCTATGCTGAATTAGTAATTTCTCCTATAAAGGGAACTGAGAGAATTGATCTTCCTCAGATCATCGAGTGCAATCAATTGCCTAACGACAGGAGGAAATTCCTACACCAGAGGATGCACTTCAGGAACCTCACCTAAAACATTTAGCTGACTGCATCCCACCACTTGACAATGATGCAAAAATTATGCTTCTCTTAGGCAGAGACATCATGAAAGTACACAAGGTACATCAGCAGCACAATGGTTGGAATTATGATTCTTATGCCCAAAAGACTGATCTAGTTTGGGTACTTATTGGAATCGAACAAGATTGCGAACCTCATGCCTCAGGTGATGTATGCTCCAATAAGATCATCGTACAGGTAAACCAAGACAACATCACAACACCACCCTGTAATAGTTCTGGTAAGACTACGCACCAAATTTCCTTCAACAGCTCGAACAAGAAGGAATCCACTGATGCAAACACCCAGGACAATGCACCTGATTTTTCAAGCATCACTCCAGTAACTCCACACGCAGTAAACTTCTTGGGAAACTCATCAGAGTCTTCTACACCAGTCATCTTTCAAAATGATTCTCCTCTTCATGAAGAAGCAATAGACCTGCTACCAAACACTCAAGGTATGCTTTCTGAAACCAACCTTAGACTCCATAAGACTATCTCAAACAATGTTGTTGTTATGAAAGACTTATTGAAGGACATCTTTGGCTTTCAAGCCAGCTCTGCGGACAAGCCATTTACCAAATGTGGTGTTCTGTCAGTGGTGAACAGCCTAAACGATCCAGCGGGATTTCTGGCTCCCATCACCATACAAGGTAAATCCTTAACCAGACAGCAATCTCCACATGCCTTAGATGGAATTCATATACCACGCTGCTACACTTCAGCTTCTCTTGCTACAAGTCAGAGAGAAGAGCTTCATATCTTCTCAGATGCATCTACTGAGGCCATAGCAGCTGTTGCCTACCTCAAGGTGAGAGACTTTTCTAATCAAAGCCACATAGGGTTTCTGTTTGGCAAAGCTAAGTTAGCATTTAAGCCTGAACAATGGCATTATGTTCAATCAGAAGTTAATCCTGCAGATCAAGCCACCAGGCCAGTGTCTGCCAGTGTCTTTGCAAATTTATTCTTGGTCAACAGGTCCTGAATTCCTGCTGGATCATCCAAAAGAAACTACAACTGACGTCTTCAGTCTTCTAGATCCTGACAAAGATCCAGAGATTCGTCTTGAAGGCAAAACCCTTGTAACCAGATCTGAACAAGGACGTGTCTTGGGCTGTCATTTCACCAAGTGGACAAGGCCTGACCGCACAACTGCAAGGTTAGTCCATGCTACACACTGCTATCACACTAAGCCCACAGATGTTCACTGTCAGGACTGGTATACATGCCAACGACCTCTTTCTGCAAAAGACATTGCTCAAACCAGCTTATTCTACTACACAATGCAGAACAGAACATCTCTAGCACTGAGATGAAATGTGTCCGTGACAAGCAGGATATTCTTAAAAACAATTCAACTGCCAAGCTGAATCCATTCATCAACAGTGATGTTATTACAGTTTCAGAGCTTACAGCCATCCTTACCCCAGCTACTCTTTGCACCCAGAAGCATGGAACTGTTCCTGTTTCACGTGGAGACTTTGCAGCTGGAGTTACATGAGCACCATGTTCTTCAGGTACTTACATGCACATCCAGGGATGGACTTATTCAAAGTGCCTTTAACCTACCAAGGAGACTATCTTGTTTCATCACTATGGAACTTTACAAGTTTGCCTCTCATGGAGTGACCTAATGCACTTGAAGGACTATTCAGCAATCAAGGTCTGCTATGCTGATGGTTATCACAGACTCTGATATTTGGACTTGTGCATACATGTTCCTTCTTTATTTCCAGGTCCAGTTGTGGATACAAGTTCACGTTTAAGAACTTTAAGAGTTATTGTTGTTGCATTATATGCATGTTCTCTATATGTCTTTCAGACCTCCAAACAACGCAAATTGCACTGTTGTTTATTTGCATAACTACCGGTATGATTTACCATAGTGGCATTACCATGCCAGACGGGGAGTGTGCTGCTTCAATAGTTGTATTTACAGCCACAGGCAATATTCACGTTAGTGTGATATTAGAATTTATAGAACTTATTCCCTAAACCATTTTCTTATAGATATTCTATGGTTAATTCATGTGCCACTAGACGAGTGGTCTTTTTTGGTATTGCACATGTTTTCTGTGTTCCCTTTCCTCATATCTATGATGTATTTCGCCCTGTGTGTAATGCTCCACCCTTCTTCTTTAGAGTAGCATTTCCTGTGTCATGACTGCATCTAACAGGGCCACATGTAATCTGCATGTAACAGGGACACATGTAATCTGCATTGCATGCTTCGAACAGTATCATCTTTTGACAGCTTAAATACCGCAATTCATTCATCTGCTGTATCCTGTTGTCTGCTGTAACTTGATGTACAGAATAAAGCAGCTTTGTGGATGGAAAAGGTATGGTGAGTTCAACTATATGATAAAGATTGTCCTCAGTGATTGTATCTGCTTATACAGGCCAGGCATAGTGGTCTCAGCAAGGGATAAATCAGCAAGGGAGAAACAGTCACACGAGAAGACAGGACGTACATATAGAAAAATAGAAAAAATATAAGGCCAACAGAAAAACAACACAACAGGTCCTGAACCCGAAATTCCAACCCCTCTCGAGTCGCTGCTCCCACACTGGGGCATCCCCCCCACGCTTACATGACATCCTTATCCTTTTCTTCCGCCTATATACCAAGATTAGTGTTTACGGAGAGGCCTTACATTTCTTCCAATATAATTCGATATCATCAGGGGTACATTTCCCAGCTAGTACATGTCAGCCACGAATTTATCACCCACCTCATCTGCCACCTGAGGTAGAGAGCACTGATCTGTGTAGCCATCTCGTCTAGATATCATAGAATTTAGAAGTATTATCTCTATGTTGAAAAATCACTCTTTCAAAAGCTATCAATCGGTCAAGCTCCGCTTTCCACATGTTTACTGTCGGGACCGTTGGAGAAATCCATTTAAGTGCAATTACTCTGCGTGCTGCAAACAGAGCCCTGGATACAGCTGTCAGAGTCATATCATCCCAGAGATCAGCATCTGTAATGCCGAGCAAGCAAGTGTTCGGAGAGCAGGAGACCTAAACCGAAAAGACTGAGCTAATAATACTAGTGACCCCTTCCAGTATCGGACTAGTCTGGGGGCATCTCCAAAGAAGGTGGATAAGAGAGCCCGGGGCTATCCCACATTTAGGGCACTTAGAACCATTACGTAGCCCAATTCTAAAAAGAAATTCCGGGGATTTATACGTCCTGTGAAGGATGGAGATTTGCGTCCATCAATGATATGAGGAGAGAGAGGACAATCCAACCCCATGGAGAGCCATCTCCCATTCCTCATCAATTAGGACGCCCAACTCTTCCTCCCATCTCTCGCTACTCAGAATTGGATATTTCATTAGAAATCAGGGCAGCAAGAGTGCATATATCTCTGAAATGAGCCCCCTCGTACTGGTAGAGGAGAACACTGGACTCAATGACGGGAGGTCACAGATCCGTACATTCCAGATTCCTGGGTGGGCAGACAAGGCATGTCGCAATTGTAAATATTGATAGAAGTGAGACTTCTATCAATAAAGGGAGTTTAGTCCAGACCTTAGTTTGTGAGGTAAATCTAGGAAAAAGGGGGAGGATATTATGCTCTGGGTATTCATAGGGGCGAGCTGTAACCTTTATTTCCAGGTACGTAAAGCTAAAAACCACTTGGACATGGGAAGCCTCCGCCGGGAGCGGGACCTGTAAGGGATCTATGGGTAGCAGAGTGGATTTACTCCAGTTTACCTGGAGACCGGAGAAGTGACCAAACGTAGATGACTGCCATGAGGGAAGATTGGGTGTCCGCCATGAAAAGGGTGTCGTCAGCATACAACGTGATTTTCTCCTCGTGTGAGCCCCGCGGACAAAACCTCTAACCAGCGGTGAAGCCCGCATCAAAACAGCCAGGGGTTCAATTGCTAGTGAAAAAAGCAGGGGCGACAAGGGACACCCCTGTCTGGTACCTCTTTGTAAAGGGAAGGAGGGGAGAGAGCATTATTTACTCTGAGTTGAGCAGATGGCGCTGCATATAATAAATTGACCCACAAAATGAACTGAGATCCAAAACCAAATTGAGATAGTACGGCCCACAAATACTCCCACTCCACACTGTCAAAGGCTTTCGCAATGTCAAGGGAGAGCAGTTCCCTGCCTCCCGGTGCATCCACAGGGGGCCTGAAGATTCAAAAAGACCCTACGAATGTTTATTGCCATCGGCAGTGATTTCAGCCAAGAGTGTAGATTTGTTCAAGAAACGTTTGGACAATTTCTTGAGGGACCATAATATCCAAGGATACCAGTATCCCTAAGAATGAGATGATGCGTGGACCTATATGGGTTGGACTTGATGGACGTATGTCTTTATTCAACCCCAAATACTATGTAACTATGTAACTTATTAGGCATGAAACCGGTAAAAAGTAAGTCTAAGAGCCATCCACTCCAAGTAATGAGATAGGCCTATAAGAATCCGGCAGCAGGGGGTCCTTACCATTTTTTAGGGATAAGGACCACCGCCGCATCATACATAGAGTGGGGCAGCCGCCACGATTGGAATGCATTATTATAGGTGTCCAGTAGTGCTGGCAACAGTACAGAACGATACCTCTTATAGATTTTGATGGGAATGCCATCCAGACCAGGCGCTTTACCGTTAGGGAAGCTGGAAACTGCCGCCTCCAGTTCCGCTAGAGAAATGGGGGCACCTAAGGTGCTCTTGTCTGTGTGCGCCAATACCGGAAGCTGGACATCAGACATATATTGTCTCAATTCGGGGTGTGAGTATCTGTGGGTGTGCGTATATACATTCTTATAAAATTGGTAAATATAGATAGAACAAGTTCAGGCTGTGAGCAGATCTGACCCCCAGGATCTCTTAGAGCAGTAACAAAGCTCCGGTCTCTCTGGGAACTGGCCAGCTGTGCCAACAGTCTGCCAGCAGACTCTTCCCTCCTCCCATCTCATTTGAAGAAAAAAGAAGAGTTTGTTTTTAGCTTTTTGGAGAAGTAGGGCTTTAAAACGGGCCTGTGCTGCCTGGAGGCGAGCGATAGATGTCTCCCCAGGAGAGGTGACACACAGAACCTCAGAGGAACAGACTCTAGTTTGGGCCTCTGCCTTCTGAGTTCGTGATTTAACAATGGCTATCTGTCTGATGAGGAGTCCCCTCTTATACGCTTTGAGTGCATCCCAGACAATACCCGGGGAAGCAGTACCATCGTTGATATTTAAAAAGGAGGAAAAGTCAGACTCCAAGGAAGCAGCAGGAGAGAATAGTGTTAACCAGAAGGGATTCAATTTCCAGGGTAGGGATGTAGGGGATATGCCCCCCTTGAATATAGTCAGTATCGGAGCATGATCCAATAATGGCCGTGGTAAAAACTCCACCGACTCTAGAAGGGGGAGAAATTCCGATGAGCATAGTATGAGATCAATACGGGAGAGGGATTGATGAGAGGTGGAGAAACAAGTGAACTGGGAGGAAGTGGGGTGCAGGAGCCTCCAAGCATCATGCAACCCCAGTTCTGCACAAAACGGCTAAGCCCTGAGCCTGGGTAAAGTCATGATGACTCTGCCGAATCATGTCTCACAACTAAGTCCCTGCAGCACACTATATAAGAAAGCACCTGTTAGTTTCATCCAAAGCCTGCAAAAGAGGCACCATAATTCATCCCCCCAAAAATCACAAAATTACCAATACACAGTTACCGGCAATTTAAATGTCATTTTTTTCTTTATAAATGTAATTTTTGCTTCAGGAGGTCCTATACATCATACAGATGCACCACTTCACAGACAGTGAAAAGGGACCCCCCAGGCACCATATTTAAAGGAATTTTTCATTTTTAATGTTTCCTTTTAAGTGATGTTAAATCACTGCTCCTTTTAAAAATTGTATTTTTTAAAAGTGCTTTTTTCATTGATACATGTCCCCCCAGGGCAGTACCCGTGTCCCCATACACTTTTTATGGCCAATAAATTGAATGTAAGGTTTCAAAATGGGGACATTTAATTTTCTGAGTTCTACCACCATAGACTTACATTGAGTTGTAAGTTCGAATTAGAACTTTTTCCATGTTCGAAAGTTCGAATTAGAACCGAGCACGGGGGTGTTCGGCTCATCCCTAGTGAGGAGGACTTATACAGTGCACGTCTGTATCCCGTTGAACATCGGGAGGGCAGCACCAATCTGGAGGTTTCTCTGGAGGACTAATAAAGGACCTGTATTAAAAACATAAAAAGAACAGCAAACAAGAACACGCAAAAAAAAAAAAACCCATGTTAACAGTCCATAGGCAGACCTTGGTAGGGAACAACTGGCTTGAGCCAGTAAACAAAAAATGGTAAGGGATTTTCCATGCAAAGAAAAAAAAAAAGAAAAACCAGGTGGAAGAGGCTGGAGACATAGGTGTCCACAGTTAGGCAAGCAGCCGCCTGTGGAGATCCCGGCACACACCATAGGATGGGTAAGCGAGCATCCTCTGAACAAGTGGGACCTAAGGGTTGTAGAAGGGCATTAACCTCCAAGTATGGGAGCCAGTAAAAGGATGTCAGGTGTCTCTATTCTTAGAGGACATCTTGTCAAGCCAGGCAGAGGCAGAAGTAGGAGTGTCGAAGAAAACGGTTTCACCATCCGCGATGACCCGGAGTTTAGTGTGGTACAGCATGTAATATTGGAACTTGAGTCGTCGCTTGACATCTTGGAATCTTTTTCTGAACCTCTAATAGCATGACTTTTGAACCCTCCATGGCTAGGTCGCCCAGCTCGCGAGCCCTGCGTAAAATGGCTTCTTTATCCCAAAAGTTGAGCAGGCGAATCAGCATAGGAAGTGGCGGGCCACCAGGAGGGAGAGGCCGAGTTGGAACCCTGGGAGCCCGCTCAACTATAAACAAGGGCGAGAAGCTCTCCCTACCAAAGGTATCAAGCAGCCACTTCTCAGCGAATACAGTAGGGTTGGGGCCTTCAGCACGTTCAGGGATCCTAACAGCTCTTATGTTATTGCGTCGACGTCTATTCTCCATATCCTCAGTTTTAAGGTAGTTCTCCGCGGAACGTTGTTTTTTAGAGGGAGCAGTACATGTGTCACTCACCATTCCGTCCTCAAGATCTGAGCCGTCAGAGCCGGTAACCGAGTGAGAGGCTTGTGGGGTATGACAGCCCGCATCGGTTACCCGGAGTTTGCGGCAGGATCCTCGTGGAGTCCCCCTAGCAAATTTCTCAAGCCTGGCAGCGATATCCCTGGAACGGTCTCTCTGGGTTTTGCAAGGAGTCTGCACAGGCGCACGTGACCCGTGGCCATCTTGCAGATGCAGTCCCCCTGCAAGGGCCGCATTCTTAGTTTTGGTTATCCTGACACAGCGGAGGGCGACAGGCGATCTAGTCACACCCCAGAAGGATCAGGTAAGTGTGCAGAGGGGGTTATGGTTTCCACTGCCTGTAGAAACCGAGGATGTTCAGGATAAAGTCAGGATCCTGTGCTGGAGCTCTCTCAACCACGTCCGCTCACATGTGTCGCCAGGCTACGCCCCCCGGGCAGTCATAGTCAGAATACTTACGCTGCTGTCAAGTGGGGCTCCAATATGTTGTGTCTTTGCCGATCAAATAGATTCTGCCTCTTGCAGTTTTGCCATGGTGGCGAGAATATCCGGCTGTTTCCTGGTGGTTGTTCTTGCTCTGTGGAAAACTGCTATTGCTCAGGGTATCATTTCTCCTTTAGATGGGTGTGTTCATGAATGTAATATCATGGAATGTTAAAGGACTTTGTTCGCCTGCGAAATGAAAAAAGTGAAAATAATGAAAAAAGTTCTAAGACACCTTACAAGACTACATGCTGACGTGGCCTTGCTCCAGGAAACCCATCTGAAGGAGACTGACTTTAATTGCTTGAAAAAACTATGGGTGGGTGAGGTGATTGGTTCCCCTTCACCTACTTGTAAAGCTGGAGTGATTATACTACTTGGCAAATGTCTCCAATATCAGCTTGTTAGCACCTTCCGTGATGAAGACGTACGTTTGCTTACTGTGCATTTAAGCCATATCTTAATAGCAATTACTAATGTTTTATTTTCACAACTCTCCTAATAAGTCTCAGTTTCATAATCTTACCCAGTGGCTGGTTGAGAAGGGATCCAATTACCACCTCTTAGGGGGGATTTTAACTCTACCATGAGTGCATCTGAGGATAGGCAGAGGCTCCCGGGCTCATCATCTCAAGCACCCCGCACTGCTTCTGCTGCCCCATCCCAGTTATCCAGTATGGTGTCTGGACTAAGGCTCCATGGTGTATGGAAATTACACACCCATTAGGCAAGGAGTATACACATTTCTCTTTGGTACATAACTGTCTAGTGAGATCGGATTACCTTTTTTGCTCTGATGCTTTACTACCAATGTTGAATAACCCACAAATCCATGAATAGCAATATCAGACCACGCCTCAGTAGCTGTTACCATCAGTAAAGCCTCTCGCATTCCTGACTTTATTATGTGGCGGTTTCCTTAATTTTTTTCAGCTAATGAAGATTTCAGCCATTTTCTGAGAACTGTGTGGGGAGAATATGTGGAATTTAATGCAGCCCATATGTCCAATATGGCGCTATTCTGGGAAGCAGGTGAAGCATTTATGCGGGGTAAGATAATTTCCTATGTGGTCGCCTTTAAAAAGAGGACCGCAAAAGCATACTTTAAAGTGAGTGACTGTTTAAGGCAGGCTCAAATTAATTTAAATAAACAGGAATTTGATCGATGGACAGACAAATACAAGCAGATTAGAACCTCCTTTATTGACCTACAGTACCACAAATTCGGCAACAAAGTGGGGAAGTTACTTGTGCGCCTGGCACAGGGTGGTCACCTCCCAGCACACATTTTCCAGCTAAAAGACTCTTCTGATACTTTGGTTTCGGACCCCGCCAAGATCTCTGAGATTCTAGAACATTATTATAGGACACTGTAAAGTGCTGACGCCCTTGACCCCAACCATGTGGAGGAATGTTTAGCGTGCGTGAGCTTGCTGACTATCTCCCCTGAATAACTAGCTGCCCTGAATGCTGAAATTACACCTCTTGAGGTCTCACAGGTTTTGACTGGGCTGGCAGGGGTGAAGGCACCTGGACCAGATGGCTTTACCTCTGAATTCTTCAAGATAAGGGAGGAACTGCTCCCGACACTTACCACCCTCTATAATGGAGTATGGGAGGGGGGGTTCTTATCACTTTTAAATGTGGATGCAAAGATCTTGTCCAAAATTGTTGCACGATTGGCTAATATTCTGCCCCATATTATTCACCCAACACAGGTTAGATTTGTAAAGGGTCGGGCTGCGGTGTCCAATATTCGCAGGGTTCTTTCAGCATTGGAGGTGGCTAGCAAAGAACCATCTCAAGAATACGCTATTGTTGCTTTAGATGCCGAAAAGGCTTTTGATAATGTACATCTGCCCTGGCTGTTTCATGTGTTGTCTCAAATGGGATTTCACGGGAAGGTCACCGCCTTCCTGCAGCAGATGTATGCCTCTCCAATTGCAAGAATATTAACTCAGAGTCCATTATCCCCGCCAATACCGCTTGGCAAAGGGACTAGACAAGGGTGTCCCTTGTCACCCCTGCTTTTTAATATCATACTAGAACCATTAGCTCAATTTATAAGGCAAACCAAGGATATTCTGGGCACCAGAATAGGGAGGGAGGAACTTAAAATAGCTCTTTTTGCACACATGATATTTTTTTGTTCTCATTCAGACCTTCTATAGATGTACTTAATATCCAGAAACTCTTTGAATTTTTGCGGACTTTTACTGGACTCCGCATTAACTTTGATAAGAGTGAGGTGTTGCCTTTAACTCCAATTCAGGTTGCCGATTGGCCGAAATACACTGTGTAAGGTGGCTACATATGACATCACTTATTTAGGTTTGAAAATTCGGAAATTGCCCTTATCCTTATATAAACTTAATTTTTCACCTTTGATTGACAGGATACTCAAAGAACTAGAGGCGTGGTGTTGTTTGCCCTTATCGCTCTTTGGGAGGATACATTTGGTTAAAATGGTCAGCTTTGCAAGACTACTTTATCCTATGCAAACTATCTCCCTTTTACTGAAACGCTTAGCTATTACTCGATTGAATAGGGCCATTACCTTATTCCTATGGGGAATGTAGAGGCCGAGGATTTTGATCAAGAAATTATGGCTCCCGAGGAGCGAGGTGCAAGTTTGCCTAACCTGAAGTTATATAATATGGCGTGTCTACTGATGCTCTTCCTCCAGAATTTAGGCATAATTCCTTGCTAAAAGACATGATTATTGCCTAGAGGGAGGTCCGGGGGGCCCTTGGGGTTTCACCTTTTCTTTCCTTTTATTGTCCGGTGTTACACCATCCCCTGTTTCTCCGGGGACAAGACTATGATGCCTTTCATGAATGGGAGCGGAAGGGTATACTGCTGTGGGAACACCTTTTTCATGAGGTGTCTCTTAAACCTAAATCTTTCCAAGATCTGATTAGGGAATACTGCTTACCGAGTTATACTTTCTCCAGATAACAGCAACCTGGAGAAAGCTCTCCACTAATCCTCAGATTTTTTTCAAGAAAATTTTTCTAGACACATTGCTGCTAACCAAAATATATACTATCTCGGAATTATATATGCACCTTCAAACAACATATCTTTCTCCTTTTAGACACTTCTAATGTCAAGGCTTGGGCTAAGGACTTTCAGGAAGTAGGTCTGATGGATACGATCTTGATGGGATACAACAAAGACAGAAAGATAACTATAGATGAGAGAGACTCAATTTAAAATCCTGCACAAGGGCGAATGTTCCTTATTTTATGTCTTCTGCATCCACTGCCTCACCGGGCATGTCTAATTGTTGCCCTAAGTGCAATCACCTCCGGCCTACACTTACTCACTGTCTCTGGTCCTGCCCCATAATTCAAACATACTGGCAGATAGTTTCTGTTTATATTGCCAGTATTCTCTCTTGGTCTCCCCCAGTGGAACCTCCTTTTTTTTTTTTTTTTTTTAGCAAGTAGTTTTTTTATTCAAAGTTTGTTAATATAAAGACAGAGGACATAGCATGGCTCCGAACAGAAGGAGTCCGCCTATTTCTATTATCAGCATATACTACTAAAAGAAAAAGAACAAGATGAAACAGCAAAATAATAATATAAATTAATAATAATACAAAATAATAATACATTCCGATGTCAATTGTAGATGACAAGATAACAAATATGTAGATAAACAAATGATGACATCAGTGTACATTTGCATTAGATCGTATGAATCAAACAACCGACATGGGTATCATATGTGACAGATCAAAACCTGTTAGATTAGGGATGAGACTGGGGGGGAGGTATGGATGTGCGTGAAGGGCTACTAGATAGGGGAGTGGTTGAGACATGTATCTAGGAATCAAGGTCCTCATTTTCTGATGTGGTGAGTGGGTTGTTTGGAAGTGATACTGAGATACTTGCGGATCTAAGTCACATTACGTCGAGTTTGCCCAATGAATTGGTGGATTTAGCTTGTAAATACCACTTGGATCGTTGAAATAGAGACAAAATATCTTTAAGTTGATCTTGTGAGCATTCAGAGGTCAAAAAATGCGTCCATGTATGAAAAAATTTGCTTCGTTCTAGGTTATATTGAGTGTCAAGTTTATGGATCAACATAACCTGATGAAGGGTATGTTTTATCTCTGTCAATGTAGTAGTTTGTGGGGAGAGCCACTGTTTGAGTATATTCTTCTTGACAGCCAGAATACAGTAATGCTCCCATTGTGTCAGAGGTGTTTGTGGAGACTGTGGTGAGGCAACATGAGAGTGGAAAAGACACAGAGCTGGAGAGCAAGCTCTAGGTGTCCCAGATATTGTCGATATGTATTGGAATACGAGTTGCCAGAGAGTTTGGATATGTGGGCATTGCCAAAGGAGGTGTGCCAGATTAGGTTGTAAAAGGTGACATTTGGGGCATTCGTTAACCTAGGTATCCTTGTGTGAGGGAGAAAATTCAGAGCATAGTAGGCCCTATGAATAATCTTGAATTGTGTTTCGCGCCATTGCTCGTTGGAGATGTTATCGCACAATTGCTTCCAGCCATCAAGTAGTAGTTGGTGCGTATCAACCGATGAGAGTTGGAGCAAAGGTGCCCACTTAAGGGCATATGATGGTATGAATTGGACCGAATCTCGGTACGTGAAACTAAGATGTTGGTGTAAGTGAGACAAAAATATTTTCGTGGAATGGAGGTGAGGAGTCTAAGGAATGATACTACTGAATCATTCGTATGAGAAGAGGGCAGATTAGTTTTTATAAAGTGATTGATCTGGGCGTATTGGAGGAAGTGTTTAGGAGACAAATTCTAAGTGTTGGAAAATTCAGCAAAGGACAAGCAAAGACCTCATGGATTAAGTATGTGTTTCAGTGTGTGAATGCCACGTCCTGAAGGTTTGAGATGTGAGACCTATTGGAAATATGGGGGCTATAATTATAGGCATGAGTGGATAAATTGTGCACTGAAGGCCATATAATTTCCTGACTTCTCTCCAGGCTATAATAGTGTCCCGCAGCAAGATGTTTTGTTTCATATGGCACGGAAGGGAGGGGAGGGGCGTATGCAAGACTCCCGATAGTGACCAAGGGTGTACTAAATGTTGCTCTAATGAAATGTTGGAGTAATGTTGGGAGTCATTCAGCCAATCCCTAGCGTGGCGAAAAATGCATGCCAGGTTGTAAATGTGAAGGTTCGGTATGTTGGCCCCCAGGAGGGATTTTGGGAGGTGGAGTTTGGAGAGCGCAATACGCGTTTTTTTGCCCCTCCAGATGAACTTGGTGAATGCTTGGTTGAGTATTTGTACATCTTTATGTCGAAGAAGTAGAGGGATGGTTTGAAGTGGATAGAGGAGTCTGGCAAAACTAACCATGCGTATCAGGTGACACCTTCCCAGAGTAGATAATGGAAGATGCTGCCAAGCAGTAAGTTCTTGTATAATGCGTCTAATGATGGTGGAATAATTCAAGGCATAAAGATCAGTAGCCTTTTTGGGAATGGAGATCCCTAAATATTTGAGAGAGGTGGGTTAGATGTCTAATATTAGATGCGGGATAGCCAATGTAGGTCTGTCTTGGGAGGAGTGTGAGACAGGAACAGGAGGTCACTTTTGTCTATGTTGATTTTGAGACCAGAGAATGTACCGAATTGTTGTATGTGTTCAAATACAATTGGAATTTGGGTGTTGGGATCGGAGAGGAAGAGAAGAATATCATCAGCGAAGAACATAGCTTGTAGAGTGTGGTTGCCTATTTCTATGCCAGTAAAGAGGTCGGGTGTGGATAGGGAGCGAGCTAGTGGTTCGATGGCCAGATTAAATAAAAGAGGAGATAAGGGGCATCCCTGACGTGTACCTCTGTATAAAGTGAAAAGTGGAGAGAGGAAAGTGGAGGTGAAAATCTGTGCATTGGGTGAGGTGTACATCGTTTGGATGAGATCTAGAAACAAACCAGAGAAACCCATACGTTGTAGTACCAGTGAAAGCCATGACCAATTAATACTGTCGAAGGCTTTCTCCGCATCCAGTGCCAAAAGGGCGACTGGATGCCGAGAAGGACCTGACGGATGAGAATGTTCAATAACAGCAATAACTTTGCGGATATTAGTAATCGCAGACTGACCAGATACAAAGCCCGACTGCACAGGAGAAATAAGTCTAGGTAAGACAGTTGCTAATCTATCCGCCATTATTTTAGATAAATACTTAGCATCCTGATTTAGCAGGGATATAGGGCAGTAGGATCCTGGCATCAAGGGATCTTTGTTTTTTTTGGGTAGTAATCTGATATAGGCATTATTGAAAGTGGAAGGGTATGTATGATCGTGTAAGATATGATTGTATAAGCGAAGTAGAGCAGGTGATATGTCATCTAATAGTAGCTTATAGAATTCCGTGGATAATCCATCAGGTCCAGGCGCCTTTGCTCGAGGGGACGTTCTAATGACTTTTTCCAATTCTTGTACTGTTACTTCCCCATTAAGGAAGATTAACTCATCGTCTGTCAGCGAGGGTAGACTGACAGAATCAAGGTATTGAGCTCCACTGGTTAAGTCAGCCGGTTGAGGCCCATAAAGTTGTTTGAAGTAGGAAGAGAAAATGGTGGAGATATTTTCCAAATCTGTGTAAATCCGCCCCTCGCTGTCAGCCAATTTCGTTATGTGTGATGTCTTACGTGGACCTTGAGCAAGAGCTGCCATAAGTTTTCCGGGCTTATTGCCACATTTGAACAAATCCACTTCCTTAGATGACCTGATGTGGGATTCGTACTGTTGAATCCAGTGGTCACAGGTTTGTTTGGCCAATATCCAGGAAGATCTATTCTCGGGGGTAGAGTGCAGTTTAAATGTAGTATAAGCCTGCCTCACTGTCTGACAAGCTGACCTATATTTTGTCATGGTCAATTTCTTACGGGAAGAGGAATATGCCAGGATCCTACCGCGCAACACAGCCTTCGCCGCCTCCCAATACAATGAAGGGTTTTCCACGTGAGAGGAGTTGCAAGATGCGTATTCCAGCCACCAAAGTTTTAAATTTTACCTGGGAAAGTGTCATCGTGAAGTAAATATGTCTGGAATCTCCATGTAGGTGGTGTGGAGGGAATGTCCAAACCTGAAAGGCCTAAAGATACAGGGGAGTGATCTGAAATGACCATAACTTCTATTCGTACATGAGAGATTTCCGTGCAAAGTCTTGGGGGTAGAAGAAGAAGGTCTATGCAGGACATGACCGCATGTGGGTGAGAGAAGTGGGTATAATCCCTCTCCAAGGGATGTGAGTGTCGCCAAGCATCCTCCAATCCGCTGCTTTGGATAAAGTGAGCAAAATGATCATCTCTAGATGTGTTGATGGGGGATTTCCGGTGTATAGTGCCCGAGTGGTCCTCTAAGGTGGATGGGACTGCATTGAAGTCTCCCCCTACAATGATGTAGTGAGCAGACATTAGTCGTTGAAGAAGTGTCAGCAGTGACAAAAAAAATTGATGATTATCAGTATTCGGGCCATAAATGTTCCATATGTCTATAATATTGGATCCCAGCTGAATCGTGGTACACGACCAGCGGCCATCCGTTGGATCCGCTGTATGTTGTAGCACCGAGCAGGGAAGAGATTTATTAATCAACAGAAGAGTACCCGCTAATCGGCCTGCTGCAGATGCGCCTAGGGCTGTGCCCACCCAGTGGCGCTGCATGTGGTGGAAATCTGTATTGGAGAGATGAGTCTCCTGCAGTAGAGCTATATCTGTATGTAGTTTTTTAAGTGTCTCAAAATCCGATTGTGTTTGTTTGGGGACCTAAGCCCTTTCACGTTCCAGGTCACCAACTTCAGGGGGGATGCCATCTTGTTGGAGTGAAATTTAGGTTGTATGAAGACTTGTGAGGTAAAGGAGAGGCGTGTGTCGGTGTCCCCGAGCTAAGACAACGCCTATAGCACCCAGTCTCGTTCCAATTAGGTTGGTGGAGTAGAGCAAGGGTAGGTTCGATCCGTGATAGACAGGCGGGAGTTCCCGTGTGAACAAACTCCCTGTGAGATGGTTATGTGAAGGGAGAAAAGAGCAAAAAAGTGCAAGCAAAAAGAGAACATTAAGCAGAGAAACAAGAGAACTATAACTTGGTATAGTTCAGTAACGCCAAAGGTAATGTAGGAGTGTGACTTCCTTTTTTCCCTATGGAGCACATCGTGGCAAAATCCAGTGAGCATCCCACAAGTGGCTGGAACGTCATTCCAACGTGTAGAGGATTGCGTATCCATAATGAGATAGAGAAAGGGTTCCAACAGGTATAACATGTAAAATAAAATGTTGTAGAACACAGGACGTAACATACGTAACAACTTGATGAGTATCCCAACATAGTGGTTGTGTGAATGGTGAGACATGTATTGGAGCACCACCCAGAGCGCATTAATAATACTGCCCTAGCTAGGATGCCAGGGGGAAAAAAAACAAAGTTCAAGTTCTTTTCTTCCTGTTCTTCCTGGGTGGACTCTTGGTAGGTGACAAATCAACCCGAGTGGGGGGTTCATGTAATGCTTTGGCATATATTAGCGCATCTTCCGCAGAGGTGAATGTCTTTGTATCGCCAGCAGGGAGCATAATGCGTAGCGTTGCCGGGTACGCCAAGGTAAATTTAATGTGTCTATCTACCAGAATACGGCAAGTCTCCACAAATGCCTTTCTTTGTTTGGACACCTGAGCAGAATAATCTGCAAACATGAGGAGTTTGAATCCGCCCGCCAGCAGACCTCTTTGGGACCTGTAATTATGCAGAAGGGTATTTCTATCTGCAAAATCCAAATAACGGATAATCACCGGCCTTATTTGGTTATTCGTTCTGGGTGGGCCAATCCTGTGGGCCCTCTCCACCTTACAGGGAGAGTCACAGGCGGAACTACCAGGGTCGCAATTGCGACCGGGCCCTGGCGTTCCGCCACTTGGGGGGGGGGGATAAAAGGATGGGGGATGATCCTTCAAGACACACATTCACATTCACATTCACACACACACACTCATTCATACTACAGATTCACAGACACACACACGCACAGCATCACAAAGACACGCCCACATTCACATTGAATAGACAGACACCTGTTAGGACTATTTTTACTTACTAACTAAAGACACGTTTCTTAAGCATCTTATAGATTTCTGCTGTAAGATATACTATATTTTGTAATCATCAAGCATCTTATAGACTAATTCTGTAAGATATACCATATCCTGTAATATTTTGTAACTTTAAATTAAACACATTCTGAACTTTATGCAACAACGGAAACAATCATCTTTTATTGAACATTTTCACCCTATGCTTCGAGAAAAGGAATATGACATAAAAAATAATTTTGTGTCATTTTCTTACAAATCACTAGTAATTCTTTTGATTGTATAAGACTGAGCAATTACAGGGACCCTCTGCACCCCTCCTGACACCCTCTGCACCCCTCCTGACACCCTCTGCACCCTCACCGCTCCTAGAGGTGTTGGAGCATTCACAATTGTTCTTGTTATAGATGTTTTTTTCTTTTTAAGTCTGGTTAATGTTTTGGAAAAAATGTAATCAAATATTCTTTAAAAAAAAAAAAAAGGAAAACCTTTCATGAGATAAACAGGAGGCCTGCCGTTATTGACCTTTTATTAAACATGATTGCTGCCTGGCTGTCTCTGGCATCATTCATTTATGTATGGCTAATTAGGAACGTTAAGAAAATTACAGTAACTGCAATGCAATGTGCTCAGGACACTGCAATGCAATGGACTCAGGACTCTGCCACGAAATGCACTTAGGACTGTGCAATGCAATGGACACCGGACTCTGCAATGGAATAGACTCAGGACTCTGCAACGCAATGGATTTAGGACTCAGCAACAGAATAAACTCAGGACTCTGCAATGCAATGAACTCAGGACTCTACAACGCAATAAACCAAGGACTCTGCAAATCAATGGGCTCTACAATACAGATTTTTGACCGATACGTCTATATGATATGTAGAATGCATATGTTGAAAATGCAATGCACTATGCAGCAAGTGTTCGGAGACATACCATGTAAATGCAATACCAATTTTACTAATCTAACTACAACATAGTACATATGTTTTGTACTACTTGATAAATCATACAATAAGATTTAAATTAAGAGTCGTATTGTATGATTTATCAAGCCCTACAGAACAAATGTACCAGTACACGGTTATACTAGTGAAATCCGTATTGCATTCACGTTGCATATACCCAAACACTTGCTGTATGGTGCATTGCATTTTTAACAAATGCCACCTTATATATTATACTTAAAATGCATATGTTGCAAATACAGTACAATGTGCAGCAAGTGTGCAGGGACATGCAATATCAATGCAATGCATGCAATGTAAATTATATGGATATATTAGTAAAGTAGATGAATGAGAACAAATGAACATTTGCTTCTACCTCTTCTGCTGTGCCCTCTGCCTCCTCCTCCGTGCCTGCCAGGCATCCTCCCCGATGTCTGTGTCTATGTGACAGGCATCGGGGAAGGAGATCAAAGCAGAAAGCACACAGACACTGATGGTTCCCAGCCTGGGAAGTGACAGGCTGGGAACCGATACTAGAGGATAATGGGTGGCACTTGTGCTGTCTGCTGCTGGGGCAAAAGGGACAGCTGCTGTGTGCCACTGTAAATTATGGGGCCCAAGACAGTTGCCCCTTTTGCCCTGTGGTAAAGAAGGCCCTGACAATACTGAAACACTGGGTGCCTTGATAATTGAGCATTACACATAACAAACATGTAGTGAGGTTTTCTCAAGTTTGACTGAAAAAGGGGGAAATGCACTTTAACCCTTTCCCTGCCACCGACGTAAAGGCATACGGCGGAACAACACTGTTCCCAAATGGCCAGGTAAGTATGCCTTATGCCTTATGTCGGTGGCATTTACGGTTCTGCTATAAGCTCATGGTTTCTTTAGCAACCATGAACTTATATCATAACTGTTCCCCGGACAGTCCCCGCTAAATTAATAGCTGTCATCAGCGACTCACAAGTCGCTGATGACAGCTAATACAAAAATTCTGGCACAGCTGCCGCTGGCATCTTCAGCCTCTCCTCCCTGCCTGGAACTGTGTCTCGATGGATCCCCCTGCTCTCCCCTCGCATGTATGGGCTGAGGCAGCGGGGATTCGAGGAGAAATGGCCGGCAGGGGGGCGGAGGAGCGAGCCGCTCGATCACGATAATCGAGCGGCATGAGAGAGCAGCCCAGCAGGGAATAGATCGGAGCCACTGTCATCCTGTCAGTTTCAGGATGACAGCAGCTGTGTGCGTAGCTGAGGATCGGTAAATATCAGTGATATTGCCAATCCTCTGTGCAGCACAAACACTAGAGTGATCATCTGATCACTCCAGTGTTTGTAAATAACTGGGGACACATAGTACTGTGTCCCCAGTTATGAATGAACAGGAGGTGAATTACATAACTTGCTGTTCATCCGTGACTTTCTCAATGGGGAGAAGCACTCACCACAGAGGCTTCTCCCCATTCACAACTCCCCCATACACACATAACATACATATGCACCATATTGTGGTGTACGCCATGCACATGCGCTCCAGTGCGTTGTTAGAATGCATCACAGTGCATGATTTTTTTCTTTTTAAAAAAACATTAATTTAACTGGCAGCACATGGCAAAGCTTTGTGACACATTGCCACGCGTTGTGGTACTTTGTGTTACAATTAAATATACGCCTGTATCATTTTATCACAACACCAACACAGAGCAAAAACAATTTTTAACATAAGTCGCTTATTTACAGTTTTGCGTTCCTTAATTTTTTTACCTTTTCGCAAAAAGGCGCAATTTTAAAATGTGCAAATATTTGTTATTTATTAACTCAATATAGTTCTATCTTTTAGAAAAGAAAATAATTTTTTTGTGCACTGATACTGATTTTAGTCAATTAAATTGTGTATTTCTATCGGTTTAATATTAATTTGAGAAACATTAGCGCAATTATTATAGGTGAAGGTTAGGTTAGGGCTATGTAATGTGCAATATTAGTGTGTATGCAGGCCCGGCGCTACCGCAAGGCAAGTCAGGCGGCTGCCTGAGGGCGCTATAGCGCAAGCAGGCCAAGCGCTATAGGGGGTCAGGGAGGGGGGGAAGGAGGTTCGGGGAGGGGCGCAAAAATGCACATTGCCTGTGTAGGCAAGAATCCTAGCACCGGCACTGTGTGTATGTATGGATCTGCAGTATATATCTATTAACACATACAAGCGATATCAATAGACAATCCCATGTAAATGCCTTGGTGCTTTACCCAGTGTAAGGAATGCAACAATAGGTACATTAGGCACTCAAATTACTTGATAAATGACTTGCCATACACTGTATTCATCATGGACAGTGCATAAAAATATCAAAAGAGCACCTGCCACAGCAGAACTACATGTACCAGAATACTCTCTGTTTACATTAAATGTGATCCTGTTGAGGCCCCCTACTAATCCTGCAATAAAAGAACCTGCAGATTACAGAATAACGTTCCTAGCTAATTAGCTAAATCACAATTCAGGAACGTAAGCAGCGGAACATAATGATCATATTATGGGGAGATCATTGACATACCCTCTCTGTGGCACTGGCCAAGGAATACTAGGAGGTACCGGTAAATGACAGAGCACCTACTGTGCATGTGAGGAACCTGCTTGTAAATCTTCAGCTGTCTGCATTCACTGTACAAGGCCACTACAGTCTTTAGCTGGCAATACACCTTCAGATTTCTCTAATTCCGCCCTGCAGACTGATCGAGAGAAATTAATCAATACCTCATCCACGCTACACAGCAATCTTACCTGCTGGCTATTGTATTCAACAGCCAGTGGGGCCTTCAGCTGCTGAATACCCGAACAGTGACTGCATGTGATTAGATGCAGGCACTGTTTGGCCAACAATATTACACCTGGCTCCCTTGACTAAAGTTGATTGGTTCCCCAATAAAAGACCGCCCGTCTACTCAGAAAGACCTTACTGCTTTTGAAATCCACTATTTACTGAACCCTGCACTCACAGTGCTAACCTCCCAACTCTACTATCATTTCATCCTCTAGTGCTCAGAAGCTCCCGTCATGATCAAATAGGAAATAGATTTGGGGGACACTCTAGATATTTCAGATTGGAATAAAATATGGCTGGCTGCTGCTAAATGCTTGACCAATTTTATAGCCCAAGAAAATGTCAATATGGTACTCTTTCACTGGTACATGACCTTAATGTGCATATAATTTGTTCCAGGGGCCTCCCCAAACTGCTTTACAGGCT
Source organism: Nanorana parkeri (assembly GCF_000935625.1). Lineage (NCBI taxonomy): Eukaryota > Metazoa > Chordata > Amphibia > Anura > Dicroglossidae > Nanorana > Nanorana parkeri. Next base: position 55,502 of record NW_017307904.1, read on the forward strand.
GCTGTGCCCTGGGCACTTTGTGGGAATGACCTAAAGTGAAGAAACTATGTGTAAGGTTCTAAAACCTTACACGCTTAGTCCTAAACATTTCTCTCACCAAAAGCCCTTGGGAGGTCTTGCTCCATAGATCCATCCCCAACCTCACCAAATACAAATGAAAGCTTGTGTCCTTCATATTCCTTGCTACCAAAAGCATAGCATAATGTGTGCCATGGTACAGGAGAAGATGAGGGCTATCCTGAACGACACTCGACAATTTTTCAACATCTGGTCTCTTTGAGTAAATCATCATCAAACACCTATTGTGGATCCCCAGCTCCTAAGCATCTACCTAAGTGTCTATCCATTGAGGGAAGTCTGTATCCCCCAGGTAGGGTCCCCCTCCTAATCCCTTGTCCTTACCTAGATTTGGCCCTCTCCCTCTTTTCTGTAGTTTTCTTTCTATTATTTTATTCTCTTGCCTTATTGTGGTTTTTTAGAAGCCCATGGAAAGGCCTCCATCCAACATCTTGACCATTTGTAAGCCCACACCTGTGGGCCCTGTTTGCATAGCTATTAAGATTACACATATTGTGTCCCAAAATGGCTTCTACTGTCATTACTACTGTGGCATCTGTCTTTACTTGCACACCCAAGGTACTTTTCTGCTTTTATACATCCTAATAAATGTGCGTGAGTGACAGCTGGCTCTGCCTATCTAGAGGCAGAGCCAGCTGTACCCACAAGTAACCCTCATTTCTCAATTTCCAATCACCAGAAAGAAGTAAAAGATAAAAGTACAGAAAACTAGAAAAAGTGACTGTCACGCTTTTTTAGTTCCTGGGGACCAGAGCAATTATGGAATTTTTGCTATGTGTTTTATTAACCATAATTTCCATCTTCCTCATTCATTGCACCTACACATATTATAAACATGTTTTGAAAGGACAGAATGGGCTTTAATTTGATGTGACATATGCATATTTAAAAAAATGGGGGAAAAAAACATTATTTTTCACAGTTTTGGCAATAATAATGTGTACATAATTAATGTAGCTAACAGAAAGTAATTCATAATAATTTATTTTATTTGTCCTGATTTATAGGGTACAGTTGTGCTCAAAAGTTTGCATACCCTGGCAGAAATCGTGAAATTTTGGCATTGATATTGGAAATATGACCGATCATGCCAAAAAACTGTCTTTTATTTAACTGCCTCCGGGCCGGCCGTAGTAAAAAAACGGCCGGCCAGGAGCTCTCTAGATCTGAGCGGGCGTCTCTAGACGTCCGCTCAGACACGCCCCCTTGTGCGCACCGCTGGGCGCGTGCGAGTGGGAAATGGCCGCAATTTAAAAACGGGCAGCGATTGTATTTAGCGACGATTGGAAAATTTTAAGTCCCCACGCATACATACACGCATGCATACATGCGTCGGGGGCGCATACGTGCAAAAAAGACGATTGCGCCCATTACGCCACTCTGTATGCTCCTTAAAAAGGACAGCTGCCTCCTAACTTTTGAATTTTTCTCTAGTCTAGTCTTAAAGCTGGAAAAGTATCTGTACATGTACTTGTACCGAGTACGGTACTTGTTATCTGATCATCCCTAATACCAAGTATTCTGAGGAGATACTGTATTCTCCTCAGGGATACTTTGTATTACTTTTGTAATACATTTATCCGGCTTGCAGTTCCACAACACAGTGAGCAGTGATCACAGTGCCGGGACCCCTAATTTGCTGTTGAGGGTCTCCTTTGGACATCGAGGGACCCAATAACAACATTAACTCAATGAGCGCTGGTCCCTCCGCATGCTAAAGTGAGCATGCGGGCTGGTGTCCATTCCTTACAGACCATAGGGGCAAAGGGGGGGGGGGCATGCAAGGCACTGTTTTACCTTTTTCAACTTTATTTAAATGTCATACAGTGACATTTCATTCACTTCAGACTTCAGGTACGGGTACGTTCCGGTTCATTGTGGAAAAATGCAGGCATGCTGCATTTCTCCACACCTTTCCTCTCCATTGTGGTGTGAACAGTGCACATAAACAGTTTTCTGTGTACCCCATAGATCCAGTGAAGGAAAACCTAGGCCACCGCACATGGTATGAAAGAGCGCTTAAGCTGTTGCAGGAATACAGAAGAGCCAGTCATCCAGTTTCCAAGCTAAGACAAGCCTGTGGATTTAAAATTATGTTTTCATGGCTGTTACAGTTGTGCTTTTATGTTTATATACACTTGTAGAAGAATTTATAAGATGTGGAGTATTTTTTAAGGAAAACATGAGTGATCAGACCAAACACATTTCTTTTATTTTTTTATGTGATTCAAATTAAATTATTAGGGATCACAGAGCACCACAATCATTAGGCTGAACATGGTACCAATGGTACCTCAGGTTCGGCGAAGGCAGGACGATTTCTGAACATGTTGCTGGACAATTTCATGGACCAGATGGTGGAGGTTCCGTCTAGGAAAAATGCTATCCTAGATTTAATTGTCACTAATAATGCAGTTAATTGAGGATATTGTAGTTGGGGAGACACTGGGTAATAGTGATCACAATGTGATTACTTTTAATATTGAATACAGGAAAGGGAAGTGGGCTGGATGGACAAGAACCCTAAATTTCAGAAGGGCCAACTTTGATAAGCTGCGCAACCTAGTGGGGGAAATAAAATGGGAAAACATATTTCACAACCTAAACACAGACCAGATGTGGGACTGTTTTAAGAACACACTACTTACTGCAATTTCAAAGTGTATACCTTTGGGTAGCAAAAGCAAAAGATCAAAGACTAAACTAGGGATGTCCCGATACCACTTTTTCAAGACCAAGTACAAGTACTGTCCCTCATGTACTTGGCGATACCAATTACCAATACTTCTTCTTAAAGGGACATGTGACATTTTTTCTAAAACAATACAGACTAATGATTTTAGGGCAGTTTCTCACCAGGGCTGCGTGCATTGGAGGTGACGGGTTCACTTTAAGGTGACATTATGGTTTTTTTAGACCTCTAGTGTCTCTTTTCCACTTCACTGAATGTAAATACAGCAGGCAGTGGCTGGGAGCAATAGCCAGCCTGCTATTGGATCTTTTAAATTGCAATAGCCAATAGCAGGCTGGCTATTGTACCCGCCCACTGCCTGCTGTCAATCAGCAAAGGAGGGAACTGAAGACAATGTTCTCTATCAGGTCCTCTCTGCTGATTGACAGCAGGCAATGGGCGGGTACAATAGCCAGACTGCTATAGGTTATTGCGATTTAAAATATCCAATAGCAGGCTGGTTATTGTTACAAGTGTCCATTCCTTTTCCACTTGATGAAACTGTTTGCTTTTTTGGCGGTATATGTCAGTGTCAGCTGTCTGTGCTCCTTATGTGTTTAATAATGCCCTCACCAGACGTACACAGAAGTTTTCCCTCTCAATGAAAGAAGAAAAGGTCCATTATGTGTGACTGTGAAGGCAAGATTTTTCTCTTCTTTCATTGAGAGTGAAAACTGCTGTGTACGTCGGGTGACTGCATTACACATAAGGAGCACGGACATCTCAAACATTGTGATATATCACTAAAAGCAAAGTTTCATCAAGTTGAAAAAGAGGGGACATGTAAGGACGGAGCAGCAGCAGCAGCAGCAGCAAACGTACAGGGGGGGGGCAGCAGTCTTTTCTCTCTTCTCGTGCTGGCTACAGAGGTCTGTGAAAGGGACACAGACCGCTGCAGCCAGCACCAGTGGAGAAGAGACACTTCACAGAACACTTACCGCCCGCCACGCTGTCACATTTCCATCCGGAGAGGTCGGAGCGGAGAGGAAGCCTCTGTTTGGTGGAAAGGTATTCCGAGGACGGGCTATGCGGGTCAATGGCCGGAGCTCTTGATAAAAATTTAAAGGGCCGGTATCTGCTCTATGCATCGGGGCATTTTCAGGAGTACAAGTACTCCTGAAAATGCCCTGTATCGGCCCCTATACCGGTACTAGTATCTGTATCGGGACATCCCTAGACTAAACCTATATGGCTTAATAAAACTGTAAAACAACACGTCAAGGACAAGAGAGTGGCATTTATAAAATATAAAATGGAGGGGACAGCATTGGCGTTCATTAACTACAAAGAATGTAATAAAAAATCCAAACTAGTAATCCGGGAAGCTAAAATAGAGTGCAAAAAGCATATCGCCACAGTTAGTAAAAAGAACCTAAAAAAATTCTACCAATACATTAACAGTAAAAAGGTGAGGAAGGAGCAGATAGGCCAATAAAGGACGAAAGCGGGGAGCTAGTCACAAATGACAAGGAGAGGGCCGAAGCGCTGAACACCTTTTTCTCCTCAGTATACACTCAGGAGGGAAACGGGTTTGACATACATGATAAAACTCATAGTTTAACTCAAAATATACCCCCGTGGTTGACGGAAACTGGGATACAACAAAGACTTAAACTGCTTAATGCAAACAAAGCAGTGGGTCCGGATAACCTGCACCCCAAGGTACTTAAGGAACTAAGCCAGGTTATAACTAGACCATTATTCCTCATTTTTAATGATTCCTTAATGACTGGTATAGTGCCAAGTGATTGGCGGAGGGCTACGGTAGTTCCAATATTCAAAAAGTGGGCAAGATGACAACCTGGGAACTATAGGCCGGTCAGTCTAACATCTGTAGTTTGTAAACTGCTAGAGGGAATAATTAAGGACTATTTGGTTGAATTTGTTCAGGATAATGGGATAGTTAATGACAATCAGCATGGGTTCAGGAAAGACCGTTCCTGCCTGACTAACTTGCTAACTTTTTATGAGGGGGTAAGTAGAGATATGGATGGAGGGAGGTCGGTAGACTTGATATATCTGGATTTCTCTAAGGCTTTTGATACGATACCACATAAACGCTTACTACAGAAGCTGAGATCTATGGGCATAGATGAAGTGGTGTGTACATGGATAGAGAACTGGCTACGGGATCGTGTTCAGAGGGTATCTATAAATGGCACATTTTCGGACTGGGCTAGTGTAATGAGCGGTGTGCCTCAGGGTTCGGTGCTGGGTCCAATACTGTTCAACCTATTTATTAATGATATAGGGGAGGGAGTCAATAGCCATGTTTCAGTGTTTGCAGATTATACAAAAATAGGGAGGGTATTAGAAACAGACCTAGACAGTATAACCTTACAGGAGGATCTGGATCAAATAGGGAAATGGGCAACAATATGGCAGATGAGGTTTAATGTCCATAATTGCAAAGTAATGCACTTTGGAAATAAAAATAAACAAATGGGCTATACCATCATGGGTATGCCACTAGGGAAGTCAGAAATAGAAAAATATTTGGGGGTCATTGTGGACCACAAACTGAATGGTACTCCTAAGCATGAGATGATCCTATAGTACTTGATGGACTGATGTCTTTATTCAGCCTCAAATACTATGTATCTATGGAAATGAAGGGTATAATTAAATTGTCCTTTTCAAAAGTTAATCAAAATTCTATAGTTGTCTCAAGAGAGGACACCCCCCACTTCTGGTTCCGGCATCAGAGGGAGTAGATGTGTGCTTCAGAGCTTCAGAGCTTCAGCACATGGCCCGTTTGCCAGATACCTTACCATTTAAAACTCGGATGCCACATTCAAAACTTCCTCTAGCCATGGACAAATACCGGGCCTGGTCTCCTAAGGACAAGAGCAAAACAAGTTCTGTGATAGGTCTGATGAAAGTCTTTACAGTCCCTTGTCTTGAAACTCTCACCTCTACTTTATATATCATTACTAGGAACGCTCTTTGCAATGAGTCCAATGGGCCATTCCATTCGATTTGCATTGATACCAAAAAAGTTTGCTTTGCCCTCATTAGGTGTAGTATTGCAGATTATACATTGCTACACTGCAGTCAGATTAATGTATAATAATGCCACTGCAGTGCCATTTTTAGTGACGGTTCTAAGGGCAGTACTTACCTTACCTCACTGACCTCTGGGTCTTATATGTTTACATTACAGCTCCAGATATTTATCTGTTTTATATTTATGCAATTATAGCGCTGTTCTCCAATAATAATTACACACCGAATTTTGGCACTAATGCAGCCTAAGGAATGTCTGCGCCAAATTCTAAAACCATTTTCCAGATCTCTACTGGTTCCTGCAGCAAATTCAAATAGTTCTTATTTGCGCACCTATTTAATTCTGGTGATGTGCTTGCAGCATATTCAATAAATATACTCCAATAGTGATGCAAAGCAGGCCCCTTCCACATGCACGGATCCTCTCCTGATCGGAGCGGTACAGATTGGATGTCACTGCTGTGACATCCGTGTCCGCACAGTTTTTTCCTCCACCGCAAGATGGAGGAAAAAACTCAAACTGCCGGACCCATGTGTGTATATGGGGAATCTGATGTAAACCGACATGTGTCCATTTACATCAAATTGCCCCGATCCGACATGATGCAGTCCATCGAGCCGGAGCCGGGGGTAAACGGACGCTCGTCCATTTACACACAGCTGCCCAAAGACTTGTATTGGGCATGTGATCAGGTCCACCTGAAAAACTGACATACGGATCTGTTCGGATTGGCCGTCTGAAAGGGGCCTAAAGCACCTTTCACATGAGCATTCAGGTTGTCATGTTTTAACCCTCCGTTTGCAGATGAAAAATGGACAACAATGCATCTTTAAGGCAGTGCGGATGAAAACTGACCTGCTAGCTAGCGCACATCAATAAAAAAAAATTATGTGCGTTAACAAATAGCTGAATTTAGGTATATATTTGCTTTAACGTTTTGTTTGTTTGTTTCTATTGTTTGTAGCTTGGAAACTTTAATAAACTTAGATAGAACCAAAACTGATGCGTCATCAGTTCAGTCAAGATTCACAAATACAAAAAAACTGATGAAAACTGAATCAGTTTACATCAGTTTGCACAACCGTTGTCAGTTCAGTTTACATCAGTTTTTGACTTTTTGTTATGGTAATTTCCCATGATTCTTTGATTTAACCCAGCATGCATTGAGCTTGCCATGCTGTATTACCGCATCAGTCCCAAAAAACGGACATAACTTTAACTGATGTAAACTGATATTTATCTTTTGGTACTCTCCGATACGTGTACCTATACCGTGTACCTATACCGTGTACCGATACCAGTACTTCTACTAGTATGGAGCAGGCTTCCCACACAATCAGGATTGCCCATGAAACCGGCTCTATGCTGTTTGAGCAGCTCGATGCGGATTGGCCGGGAAGCCAGCTTCCGAGCCAATCAGCATCGAGCTGGAGCTGGCTTCCTGGCCAATCAGGAAGCTGGGTAGCCATGGCCCTTTATTGGGGTTAAAAGCAAAACTATATATTTTTTTGTATTTTATTAACCTTTTTGCTGCCACCGACAACTCTGTTTACATGTGTAAAGCCGACTGTTGGCTTACACTGGAAGAAATTCTGGCGGCTCAACTGCCGCCAAATCGCTTCCACAGACCAGTCCCCTCCTGACACCCCCGCCTTGCTTCCTGGGCTCTCCTGCCCCTCCTGTGGGCCCAGGACCGGCATGTCGGGTGTTGTTGGGAATCGGCGAGGGAGACCGGCGAATTCGTTAGCCAGTCTCCTCACTGCTCTACATATGTCATTGCTTAGCTGCATACGCCAGTCAATACGCTAATGGAGCGCGATCTGTGCTCCAATAGTTTATTTTGAGTGGAAAGTTGACATTAGGGGTCTAAGTGACCCCTAATGTCCCCTTAAAGAGAACCTGTCACCGTTAGTATACTATCACACTATTGTTCCTAATCTTTAAGAATGCCATACTGACTGGGGAGGTACCAATATTTAAAAAGGTTTGAAAAGAGTGCCTGGGAGTTATAGACCAGTCAGCTTAACATCCATTGTATGATAATTCATATTCATGAATATGCTGATGGGCATGACATCATAAGTGACAACCAACATGGCTTCAGGAAATACCGTTCATGTAAAACCAACCTATTAGCGTTCTATGAAAAGGTGAGTGACAACCTAGATGGAGGAAAGCGAGTGGATGTAGTGTACCTTGATTTTGCAAAAGCATTTGATACGGTTCCTCATAAATGTTTAATTTACAAGCTTCACTCTTTGGGCATTGATGAAATGGTGTGTTCTTGGATAGAGAGAGAGAGTCTGCGAAGGTTCTCATTCATCCAGGTCATGGTATATCTGTAAAAAATAAGTCAAGACAACTGGACTTGATGTATTTTTCTTGAAGACGTTTCACTGGTCATCCAACCAGCTTTCTCAATTCAGAATGACTTGTACAAAAAATTATCTGAGAATAAACATTGTGAATGTTGCTCCAATCCACATAATCTGTTAGTCACAACCAGGTGTTGATTGCATTTGCATAATTGGAGTCTAGGAGTTGTTATTAACCTGCCCTGAGAGAGCTGTTAAAACAGCTTTGTATGTGGCCGACAATAGATGTCTCACCCTCCACCTCTATTCAAGCTTGGCTTCTCCATTTCTACATAAATGGCCTCTTTCATACCTCTTGTAAACCAGTCCTTCTCCCTGTCTAGGATGCGTACTTGACTGTCTTCAAAGGAGTGACCTTTTTCCTTTTAGATGTAGGTATAGATAGGTGTGTATGCAGTTCAGTACAGTGAGGAGTGCTCAGAATGGTATGTTGTTGAAACAAAACAGCAGCTACCCCAGCGTATGGCACTGCATAGAAGAGCAAAACCCTCTGGTCAGGATTTGGCAGTATAGCTACATCTAAAGTAAAATGGTCACTCCTTTGAAGGCAGTCAAGTACGCATCCTAGACAGAACTTTTTGGGTACACCTGCGTACGAAAACAATGGTCACGCTACACGGCAGGTATCATCGTGTGCAGATTAAGAGCAATAATTCTAGGGCCAATAAAACGTCGTCTATGGGCAATTTTGTCACGGACACACACAATTTTTAACATGGGCATGTCGGGTATCTATTTACTCATCAGAAGCATGTTGCACATTTTTTTCGTGAGCGTTTGTACGTGTTTATACACGCGTTCTTCCATTGCCCAGAATGGTTTATAAGCTGACAATCAAAACACGCGTCTTCATGTACGCACTTTAAAACGTGTGCACAACGCGCAAATAACAGCATGCTGCTAACACGTGTACAAACGTGCAAAAACAGTGCCGCCTAGATGTGAACCAGGGCTAATGGTTTCTCTATTTGTTGATTTTCGGTTATCACTTCTAGGTGTGTCTCATAAATTGCAAAAAAAAAAAGTGTTGGGTTAATTCATCTTTTGTAATTTACTTCTTGCAAGCCTATTCTTGGTAGGAGTTAGACATGCGCAGACACAAACACATTCATTTAGTTTCGTTTCCATTCAGATTTTACGTTATTTCGTTTTTCGGGATCTGGGTCCGAAAGTCAATTTGTTTCGTGATTCGGATTCGGATGAAATTCGTTAGCGGTAGTCTGTTTGAATTTTAGTTTGTGGACAAATTTTCGTTGCAGCAAAGTGAGTGACATTAGACAAATTTTTTTTTTTTTTTACAGTCTGCAGAAGAGAAAAAAAAACCCGACGCAAAATGACATCTCCTGCCTGAATGTAAACAGATGGCCGGAGCAAGCCGCAACATCATGGCTTGCTCCGCCCTTTTGACATTCTCAGCAGTCAAATACCACATAGCAATCGGGAGCTTACTATAGCATACTATTTATTTGACACCTCGGCTCAAAGATCCAAATACTATGTGCTATTTGATAGCTGAGAATGTAAAATGGGCGGAGCGAGCCGTGAGATCACAGCTCACTGTGCCCATCTGTTTACATTCGGGCAGGAGATGTAATTTTGCAGTGAGTTTTCATCGGGTTCGGACGAGTTGTCATGCGGCGGGGCTTTTTTCATTTTGGCGGGTCAGCGTGCATCGTGCATCGTGATTGACGCTGGATTACATCAACGGAGCCATTTTTTTATTTCTCTTTATTTAACCTCTTGCCGTCCGCCCGTAGTAAAAAAACGGACGGACGGCACTGCAGCATCTGCGGTTTGCCGTCTCCAGACGGCAATTTTTTTCTGCT
>NW_017307904.1:65686-68310 GCF_000935625.1 Nanorana parkeri
CTGGTATGGATTTTGGGGTGAACCCCACACACTTTTTTTTAACTGGTAGGGAGTGCCTCCTAACATTCCTACCAGACCTAAAGAGTCTGAAAACAATTGGGGGGACCTCACACTTTTTTTTCTCTTCTGCAGACTGTAAAAAAAAAAAAAAATTGTACTGACTACCGCTAACGAATTTCGTGTGAAATTTTCATTTTCAGAAATTAGGATTTGTTTTTATTCGTCATTTCTGTTATTCGGAGATTCAGATACATCCGAATCTCCGAATAACCAAAATTCGTCAGAAAAACTAATTTTTTTCAGAACGAATCGCGCATGCCAAGTAGGATTCCTGTCTTACATTTATTAGGATCTGTTTGTGCTTAGATTGTTCAGTTAATAGACCCAGTTCGCCAGTCCTGCAATCACAGCTCACTGTGCCCATCTGTTTACATTCGTGCAATCTGTTTTTTTATTTATTTATTTTTACCATTTGCCCATATGACTTGGAGCTTTTAACCCCCAGGCCTACCAGTTTTATGTTTGTTATTCTATTCAGATGACCTCCTGAGGGAGCTGTATTTCCTTATTTAGATAATTTTCTGTTCATTGGACCTGAGTTAGTCGCACTTGTAGTAGTTGTTCTAGTGTAGAGGTTAGAGTGCCTGTTTAGTACATACAAGGTGGTGAGTTTAGGATTGTACATTGACATTTATTATCTAGTTTTCATCGTCTAATGCAACATTTTGAATCCCTTTTGTCTGTTTTGAAACATTTTTGCCATGCACCGCAGAATGATTTCCTGGGTGTTACTATTGATTCCACCGACTTAAATTTAATGCTTATACAAAACAGGTCTGATGTTTGTCATTTGGTCATTTTAAAACTTTGGCATTTGCATCACACAGTATGGCTATGGACAAAATATTAACTAATAGGTTGGCACTTCCCAACTCGGGCCTAAAATTCCCTTATTTGCATGATGGCCCTGCTAGGGAGTCACGGGATCTGCTGGTTTGATATTAATTTAATTTCTATACAACGGTAGCTCTATATAGCAGTAGGAATTGTTTTAGATGAACAGTTTCATCTGTTTGCATATGCAGTAGGCTTTCTTGGATCTGGTCCTTTCTGGTTTGGCAAGTGATGTACAGAGGTTTGACCTGATTATTGTATTGATGCTGGTGCTACTAATACTATTTGTTCGTTTACAGCTCTGTCTTGTTGTTGTGGCGGCTGCACTTTGAGCAAGCAGTTTGGCAACAGGAGGATCCTATTGCAGACTGGGGATTGTTATGCAGTTACATAGTTACATAGTTACATAGTATTTGAGGTTGAATAAAGACATTAGTCCATCAAACCTCTTGTTAAGATACCTGGACCTTTCCTGCCCTTATTTTGTTTATTTTTAGGTTAAGACTGGCATTGCAGGGTAGCACAAAAAAAAATGTGTGTGTTGTAGCTGCACTGCCTTGCCAGGTTTACTAGTGTTTCTTGTCAATGGCTACCTCAGCAGACTAGGTAAGCTTACAATGTCAGACCTGATTCTTCTAATTGCAGTTACTTCTGCTATGGTAATGAATTTCCTTGGCTAGACAATCAGTGTTGCCTATGCAACTGAATATTTCTCCTTTAGAGGACGCAACAGAACTCGTTTCGACTTTGTAACATGTATCAAAGCATGGAGCATGGTTCCCATGCTGATTAGATCCCATTTTATATGCTACATGTCATGTGATACCATTACTGCTATAGAATCTATCTGTTATTTCTGCAAATAAAACAGTTTACTCAGTGTTGTCTTTCTGTAACATGTATCAAAGTGGTACAACTACATGCTACGTACTATTATGTACTATGGATCATGATTTAACCTATTCATGTTAGCAGGGGATAATTGTAACTCTATTACAGCAGTGTACGGGACATGTGTGCTGTATATGTACTATGGATTATGATTTAACCCATTCATGTTAGCAGGGCAGAATTGAGAGCGCCTCCAACAAGCTGAGCACCGAGACGCGATGCAGCGATCCAAGACTACAAGAGGCACCTCGTGAGGCACAGGGATCGGAGTGAAACTGTGAGTGAGGGAAGCTGGGACAGGGCTGGCTGTAAATCTATTGCTATAGTGTACTGGACGTGTGTACTGTATATGTAGTACATATATACAGCAGACACCTCCACTACACACCAGCAATAGAGTTACAATTCTACCCTGCTAACATGATTAGGTTAAAGCATGATCCATAGTACATAACATGTAGTTGTACTATGGATCATTTAAAGTCACCTGTCCCTTTAAAAAAAAGTATCAGTAATTGGTATCGGCAAGTACATCCCTAGTTTATAGTAAGGTTACAATGCAGTGTTTATTGATTTTGTGTCATTCTCTGCTCAGTGTTGGTGGCTTCTCGTTTCCCCATTGTGGACTGGAGGGTTTCATTCGAGGTAAGGTTTTTAGGGACCTTTTCTTAGACATTGGTATCACCATTATCAGTGCTGGTTTGTAAAATATGATTGTCCAGGCCACGTTGGTGGGGTGTGACCCCACGGGGAGTTTTTTTTTTTTTTTTTACTATATAATGATAAAAGTACCATAAATGTAAAAAAAAAAAAAAAAGTTTCCTTCATTTATTTATAAA
>NW_017307904.1:69612-71089 GCF_000935625.1 Nanorana parkeri
TTTTTTTTTTTTGCAAATATGTGGTATGACATCTGAAACACGTTTCCTGTGTGGAAGTTTTTTATTCTGAGAATTACAAATGTACAGGAAACTTTTACCAAGAACCGGTAACAGTGTAGTTTGCATGGGAGGAAAATGCACATTGACATTTTGATACCTATGGTTTGGATGTTTGAGCGCAAAACCTACAGGGAGGTTCTAGTTACTATTTGTAGGATTCTTAATATTAGGGGAGGCAGGCGTTTGGCTTGTTCCTTCCTGTTTAGACACTGGAAGGAACACTACATTGCAATACAAATGACAAAATCATAGTTTTCCAGTTGACATCCGCGGTGTTAAACCCCCTTCCCATCCAGGCCATTTTTCAGTATTCAGCGCTGCGGTACTTTGACTGACATTTATTCCGTCATGCAGCGCTGTACTGAAATGAATTTTATACCCTTTTTTGGGGACAGATAGAGCTTTCTTTTGGTGGTATTTATTCACCACTGGGGGTTTTATTTTTTTACTATATTAAGGAAAAATTACCGAAATTTAAAAAAAAAAACAGTTTCCCCTATATTAAATGATAAAACATTTATTATTACCCAATTTTTTGGTAAAATATAAAAGATGGGGTCACGTCGGGTAAAAAGACACTAAACATGTCAAGCCTTAAAATTGCGTGCGCGCGCGAAACCTCAAAAAACGATAATACCCAAAATTGGCCATAGGCGACGCTTTAAAAGCTGTTACCGCTCATCAGTTTAGTGTTATCAGTGATTGATGGCCCTAAAATGATTGCTCTCACTGCGATGTTCGCGGTGATATGTAACATGTGTAGCGCAATTGTCGTTTTTGCGCGCTGGGGCACCGGGCGCGTATTTACGTTTATAGGCGCGTAAACGTGGGGGAGTTAAACATTCTGGGGGTTTTTTCCCCTTTTTTTATATGTGGCTTTTATTTTATTTTATTTTTTTATGTGTTACTTTTCTTTTTTTTTATTTATATTTTTTTTTTTGCACTTATTGTTATTGCTATTATATAGGGGGATAACAATCCCCCTATATAATAGCAAAGGCACACTGACAGGTCCTCTTTATGGAGACATTAGGGGTCTCTAGGACCCCTAATGTCACCTGTGGACCCCAAAAGAAGCTGATGAAGCAGAGATCTGCTTCATCAGCTTCTTCTCTCTGGCTATAGCAGCCAGATGACTGACAGGTGAATGCGGAAGTGATGTAATACACATCACTTCTGCATTCACAGCCCGGACGGAGATCAGCAAGGAGCTGATCTCCCATCCTCTTCCTCCTGACGCCCTCCGAGCCGGTCCAGGGCCGCAGATGGGGCAGCGGATCCCGGGATTGAAAGGTGAGGGGTCGGGGGGGGTGATCGTCTATATGTGAAACACCCGGTAACATGTGTTTGCATTGGTCGGGTCTTTGCAGCCCGTGCGTGCCCGCTAGGGGTCGCGCGCGAGCAGAAAAAAAATGCC
>NW_017307904.1:71106-86284 GCF_000935625.1 Nanorana parkeri
AAACGAGCACATATAGACAATCGGCGGGCTATGGAGCCACCGATCGTCTATATGTGAAACACCCGGTAACATGTGTTTGCATTGGTCGGGTCTTTGCAGCCCGTGCGTGCCCGCTAGGGGTCGCGCGCGAGCAGAAAAAAAATGCCGTCTGGAGACGGCAACCTGCCAATGCTGCAGTGACGTCCGTCCGTTTTTTTACAACGGGCGGACGGCAAGTGGTTAAAGTCATGTTAAAGTCAAAAGGGTTTTTAAGCTATTTCAGATGCTGATTAAAAATGATTTACAATAAATGTTGCTTCTTGAGGTTTAAAAGATTTAGCTTCCTGCAGAAACATCTAGTCCCCTGAGCACTGGCTCTCTTTTAGGGTGACCATTTTCCCTTGCAGGGTCCTATGGGGCCACTCTTGTGTGTATTAGTAACCTGTGCGTGTCTCCACAAATGCACAGGTACAGCAAGGCAAGCCACTCCCCTGCTCCATGCTCCTCTCCATCCTTCTCCCAGCTTGTAGGTGGACCGTTGCTGGGGACTGTGTTGTCTCTTGTGATCTTGGACTAGACAGGAAGTTCAAGGAAGCTGAACTGAGCGAGTTGGAGCCAGCTGTTCGAAAACAAGATGATGTGTATGCTTGGGCAAAAATTTGAAAAAAAAAATACTTTGCTGGGCAACATTAGTTTGCTTTGTATTCATTATTGGAAAAAAAACCCTGAGTTTAATGCTACTTTAAGTGTTACACATGTTTTTTGGGTTGCCAAAAGCGCTACATACTTTGCAATTAAATTGCAGGCTTCATATTTGTGTGTGACTGCCAGTCCGCAGCAGCTAGAAAAGGCAAACGGTCAAGAAACTAAAAGGCTCATAGGGTGTTTTCCAAAATTTTGTGGAAATAAATCTAAGCAAATATAAAAAGGACAGATCAAGAAGAATAATGATCAGCATGTACATTACCATGAAAGTCTCCCACGCCACGCCAACTTTGGTTGTGTTTTATGTTCAATGAAAGTATTTTTTCTACAAGTATGGTATGTTTATTTACATTTTAGTTTAACCCTTTAGTGAATGAGTAAGGGTACAAGTACCCCTTACTCAGTCACAAGAGGGGGCAGCATCTGGGTGAAAGGGGGTACTCTGATGCAAATAAGCCTTCCTGTCCACAGACCCCACAACCACCGGGTCAGGGTTGTGGGTAAGAGGCCCTTGTCCCCATCAGTATGGAGAAGTAACCCCCCTCCCAATGCCGTGGGCATGTGGCCTGGTATGGTGCAGGGAGGGGGCACTCGCTCATCGCCCCCCCTTTCCTGCCTTGCCAGAACAGTGCTCGGATTACGGATCTGGTTTGTAATTTTAGGGGGGACCCAACTTTTTTGTTTTCCATTTTTGTGTGGTGGGGTTCCCCCTAAATGGCCTGGTATGACTTTTGGGGGAAACCCATGCACTGTTTTTTTTTATTTTTAACCCCGCAATGTATTTATTTGTTTACATTTTGCAGCAGACCATTTTCCCCGTTTCGGCTGTTTCTTCGGCTCAGCCAAGCCAAACGCATATGCTTCAGCTCGGCTGAATAGTCCGTACTGCAGCCCTTCCGTTCGGCTGAACCGAAGGGCTCTGGCGGCTGAAGTGAGCCAAAGGATTAGCCGAAGCTTCGGCTTAATTCTTCAACTCAATAATGAATAACCTCCTGTGTAATTGCAGCGCCTGCAGCTTGTGTCATAGCGAGCTGTGTCGGCCGCCTAATGCCCCTGTTACCATTGCGCCCTGTGCGGCCCCACAGCTCGCACACCCCAAAGACCGGCCCTGCTGTAAAACACATGTCATGGTTCCCCATAATAGTGTCTGTTACCATTTCAGTGCATATTGACACATGACAACACACCAGCCTAACTCTATTAAACTCACCTGTACAGTACACACACGCATAGATCTAAATGGGCCCTTAAACTAGTGAAACTGTTGGGGGCAGATTTTCTTCACCCAGCTGGTGAAAACCACAAAAAAGAAACTTTCCATGAGTGAAAACTGCAAACCAAACAATCAGTAGGTCCAGAGCTATAGACAGCAGCAGTTCAAGGGTTTAACCCTTTTCCTGCAACCGCCATATGTATTATGACACAGCAGTATTAGGATGTAAGCCCGGGATGTTCATGTCAACTGTCAGGATAGAAAGTGGAGGAGGTACAAGAACCACCCATTTCTCAATGTGTGTTAGGAGTTATGAGCCTGGAAGTGCTGAGTAGTGAAGGGCTCGGGCGTGTTCGCAAGCACCTCGTGCAGAGCCCGCCAGGGAGCTGTCAGCGCGCAGGGTCAATCACAGGCACTGAGACATTTCCCGATCACTGCAGCTGCGGACCGGGAACATGTCTCAGTGCCTGTGATTGGCCCTGCGCGCTGACGGCTTCCTGGCGGGCTCGGCACGAGGCGCTTGCGAACACGCCCGAGCCCATCACTAGTGCTGAGCTCTGAGTAATTCCAGGTTCAGAGCTGACAGATACCAGCTGGTGCAGCCGGAAAAACAAGTGATTGAGTACTCTCTGTACTTGATCGGGTTGGGGCAGATAAGGCATTAAGGCCTTTGAAAAGCATCTGTGACTAGACCGCAGGAGTCCTGGGGAGAAGAGGCTGTGTGGACCAATCTAGCAGCCCAACAAGACCGAGGATAAGTTGACTATACCTGCTTTATTTTTGGAGCACTCTAGACAAAATGAGCACTTAAAGTTATATTACAATCAAAAGGTTATTAAGCTACCTCAAATGCTGATTAAATCACTTAAAATGGATTAGACATGTAAATTTCGCTTTTGTTCCGAATGGATATTTGTACGAATTTTGTTAAATTTGGACATTCGGATGAATCTGAATATGAACGAGTCCGAATGAAAACGAATCTGAATGTTCCTTTAAAGAAAATTCGTATCCATCTCCTAAACCTCCCAATTGGTTGTGTAAACTGGTTAGGACTTTTTAGATTAGGGACACACCAGCCCGATCCACTACAGTGGGTTGCAAAACGTGTTTAGTCTTGTGCATTGTGTTGGGGAAGCCCATTCACTTGAAAAATATATTGAACCGGCTGCCCAATATACCATAGTGGACCAAAAATTGAGCATGAAACATTTTTTGCAACACAAGCAGTACCTTGGGAAGCTGTGTTGTGGTGCCACTCAGAGTGGATGAAACTGCCGCACATCAATGCACATTGCAGTAACATGCACAGCAACACAGCATACTGGTGTGAATAGGCTGTGTAGCAGGTCATCATGTAGAGAGCAAGGAGAGGTCCTGTCCAGGGTTTATGTGTCACCCAGATTCCTCTCTTCAGGTGGCCATACACTCTACAACCATCGCAAGACTTTAGTCTTGCGATGGTTGTAAAGGGATTAAAAAAACGTACGATCTGCCTATCTTGGACAGGCAGATCGCACTCTCGATCATCGCAAGCCCGCCCCCCTGAGGGGCGGGCTTCCGATGACCGCAATGCTGAACGGGCAGTGTGCGCGTGCGCACACCGGCCCGTTCAGCATTTATCTTCCGAGCACCGTTCTAACCAGTCGAGAATCGTACGATTCCCGGCTGGTTTTCGAACATGCTGGTTCGACAGAAGACGTGCGACCGTACAGTAGAAACGGTCGCACGTCTCCGTTCACACTGCTCGATTATCGTACGAAAAACCGATCGCATACGATTATCGTACGATAATCGTGCAGTGTATGGGCACCTTTACACCTTCCGGGAACCTATAGCAAGCCCCAGGTTTTACGCTTGGCCTCAGTGGCAATTTAGTGCAGGTGAGGAAAACAGACAGAGCTCTGGAGCCTGGGGAGCAGACAGTCTCTATCTGGTGGAGCACAAGGTTGGTCAATGTGTTTTGCTGAAGCCTGACAAACAATAGGTTTGTACAGGTTGGTAGTCAGGACTATCGTATGTTTAGTTAGTGCCGGGACACGGCTAGGATTTTGTTTTTTAAGTATTTACTTTCTTTGAGCACTGTATATAGCCTGTGTGTTGCACCAATAAATGTAACACTGTTTGAAGACAAGTCACTGGTCTGGTCTCTAAGCCTTGCAAGATTGCTCACCCCAGGGAGAAATTGTACCCGCTACCTATTCCCCAGCTCACAGCTGTTATAAAAAAAAAAATGCAATGTGCATATAACACAAGCTTTTCAATGGTGGTAAACCTCCAGCCTAGAGGAAAGGCACCTGGTATGTGCACTGGCATAATGTAATGTAAGTGTAGCGCTCACCCCCGTAGGAGTCACCAGAATAACCCGGGTCATTACTAGTTGTCTAGGGGTTTTGGTCTTCAGTTGCCCCATTAGCATTTAACAGCCCTCTTCTAGTGCCCACAAAGCTGAAATCCACTCCAGAAGTACAATGCTAAATAACTTCTATTAACATCTTCACACTGGGGAGAGAGGGCATAGGGATCCTAGACATCCAGGGTACAGGGGTGTGGAAATTTTAGAAAAAACTACTTGTCCGTAGCAGGGCTAAAATAGTGACAAAACAACTTGCCCGACGCCCGGAACTACATGCTCCTGAGGTCCTCTAGGTTCCAGGCACCTCCAGTAGCCATCATCTTTCCTGGTTCTTCTCCTCTGACAACAACACAGGTCGCCTCCATAATTCATGCCTAGCGAAACACTTCCCGCACTTCAGCCTCTGCCCACCTAAGGCCTCAAGCCTAGCCTGGAAGGCAGACTTAACAGCACCCAGTCCTGAAGTAATTCATGGCTGGTCCCGAACTAGACTGAGCACATAGCAATTCCCTCCAGTATATGTACCCTATCCCAGCATGCAACACTGGTTGAGAGAAACCAAGTGATTGGCTGCTATACTGTACATACACTCACCGTGTCCCCCATTGGCTGTCCCACAATACAGTAGAGTCACACTCCACCCAGGTAGGTACAATCAAAGCCAGACACCTGGAATTAACAAAATAAATTCCAACTATAATCCAGCCAGGCTGACAATAGCCCCGGCAATCACTACATTTCTAGAATCCACCTCACAAAAGATGAGATAGATAGAAACTTTTTTTGCACTAGGCTGTGCTGATAGACATTTCATTACAGTAGACCTCTACCCCTTTCACAAAAAAATCACATCAGTATGCAGCTCTGAATGATATGACATCTTCTTATATTCATTACCTAAACAAACATATTGTTCTTTTAATTAACATTTCTGTTTTTCCACTTCCTGGGCAAAAGTGATGTAAGCTGTGTCCAAGCAATACATCCTGGGAAGATTACATCAGCAGAGCAATGCTGGGAAATCTCATCTTTAATCTCACAAAATCTCAGGGAAAGGCATTTTCCTCGCCAGAGAGGATGTGCATGGTCACATGTACTAGTCACATGTGCCAGTGTTCCAGGAAGATAGATGTATGTGCCCTTAGTAAAAATGGCCACTGTAGTAAGAAGGTATGCAAAGAATAAAAATCGGACAATAATCTATAAGTATCTGTTTGTAGATTGCCATTACTAAACATTTTCTAAAGCTGTATTGTCATTTCAAAGATATGGGTAAAGTTCCTCTTTCAGTTCTATTAGCTCGGCATAGTGCAATGCGGTTGCACCATGTTACACCATGCTGTGCTGAAAAAAATACAGTGCATACCTCTGATTACTGTGTACATTTGAAGCAGGACTCCAGGCAAATCAAATCGTAATCCTTACAGTGGGGTTACGTGCTCATTTTATCTAGGGAGCTTAAGAATGTTTTACTTACCCGGACCACAATCCTCTTACTCTTACACTGCACTGTTCCATCCAGCCTCTCTCCTCCTCTGCTTCAACAATGGAATATCCCTCAGCATCCTCACATTCTATACACTGAATTGGACAGGATGACTCACAAGACCTTAGACTACTGGAGCGGAGAGCGAGTAAGGCTGAAGGGACCAGGCTAATGAGCAAGCCAAGATCATGGGTTAGGTGAGTATAACTTTGTTATTCTAGCTCCCTAGACAAAATGTAACCCTTTCAGTGCAGGAGTAGCCCAGAGTTCTGTTTTAAAGGAAAGGAAATTGCCTTGTCTATGCGCTGGAAAAAGCGGCCTGCACAGCTACAATGCTTCTGGTGTGAATGGACCCTAAAGCTGAACTCCAGGAAAACGTTTTTTTGGGGGGAACAGCAAAAGTCATATAAGTTATCTCTACTGATGAGTTTCTAATGCTTAGATGGCTGCCGGCTACTGTACAAATCCTATCTTCTTTCATGCCAGTGCTCTTCTTCCGACACTGATACTAAGGGGGTACCCCTACCGAAGGCAGCTGAATGAATAACTGAGCCAAAGTGAAGTGAGCTGAAGCCTGTTCGGCCATTCACAGCAGCTCTGTAGGGCTATTTTTATGAAAGGTGGTACCCAGATGCAAATAAGCCCAAAAAAAGCACCCTCCCAATGCCGAGGGCATGTGGCACCTTTCCTGCCAGGCCACTGCTCGGATTCAGGGTCAGCTCATTGACCTCAAATGGCATGAAAACAAATGGGCGGACTGAGTTGCGACGTGACGACTCGCTCCTCCCATCTGTTGACATTAGTGAGCGGAGCTGTCAAATCTGTCATTCGTTGGGAGCTGACAGGTGCGCGGATGTCGGGACTTTTTTTATTGCGGCGACTTGGTGGGCATCGTTCATCGTGATTGACGCTGGATTATATCACTGGATGACGTGATTAAACATGGATTGCAGCATTGAACGATTTTTATTTTGACAATAAAGGAATTGTCAAAAACTGTGTTTGGGTTTTTTGTTCAAATAAAGGATTTTTTCTGAGGTGTTGTCTGTTTATTTACATTTGACCCGACTCCTTGGTGAATGAGTAGGGGTAACAACTAACTACCCCTTACTCATTCAAAAGAGAAGGGTGGCATCTGGGTGCCCTCAATTTATGAAAGACCCAGATGCAAATAAGCCCCCCTGCCCGCAGACCACCACAACCACAGGGCCAGGGTCCTTTCCTGGAAAAGCACCCTCCCAATGCCTGGGGCATGTGGCCTGGTAAGGTGCGGGGAAGACCGAAGTGTTAAACCCCCTTCCTGGCCAGACCATTTTTCAGTGTTCATGGAACGCTGTACTGAAATACATTTTATACCATTTTTTGGGGTCAGATAGAGCTTTCTTTTGGTGGTGTTTATTCACCATTGGGGTTTTTATTTTTTACTATATAACAAAAAATTTAGCCTAAATGTTGAAAAAAAAACATGTTTCCCTATGAAATATTATGAAACATTTTTTTTATCACCCCAATTTTTAGGTAAAATATTTTACCGCTCATCAGTTTAGTGTTATCAGTAATTAATGGCCCTAAAATTATCTCGCTCTCACTCCGACATTTGCAGCGATATGTAACATGTGCGGCGTAATGGGCGCAATCCTCGTTTTCGCACATAGGCGCACCCAACCAATGTTTGCATGTGCATGTGGGGGGCCGGGGACTTTAAACATTTTTTGTGTTATTTAACATTTTTTTTACTTGTCACTATTTTTTTTTGTTTCTTTATTATTTGTTTATGCTTTCATTTTTTTACACTTAACTTGCGATCACATAGGGGGCTAAGAAACCCTCTATGTGATAGCCAATTAAAATAACAGGTCCTCTTTATGGAGACATCAGGTCTCCAAGACTCCTCATGTCATCTAGGGACCCCCAGAGAAGCTGATGAAGCAGATACCGTAAACAGTATTAACGTAGCGGGAGCGATGCAAAATGCACAGCCGACTTCCTTGCTACGCTAATAGCGTATCTTCTCAGATTTTATGTTCCCAGGGACATAATTTGTCAGGGGATGGTCTCCTCAATCCGGGGACTGTCCCCAGAAATTGGGGATGAATGTAGGGCTGACTAAGTCAATTATAATCCATGATTGAAAAAGTTGTCAACATTTTCAATCATCGATTAATCAGCTTTCGATTAGTTGGCCCTGTTCACGGCTTTACACACGCTGCGTGCCGCACCTCCTCCCCGCCTCATGCTTGCCACTGCCAGACCTGCCCACCCACATCCACGCTCCACACGCAGCACCTCCTCCCCGCATCACGCTTGCTGCTGCAAGACCCGCCCCCCCCACATCCACGCTCCACCTCCTCCCCGCCTCACGCTTGCCGCTGCAGCCCACATCCACGATCGACACAGGGATGCGGGGAGAAGAAGAAGTAAGGAGGAGCAGGTGTGAGGGGATGACAGCCACCGACAGACAGGCCCGATCACAGAAGAAAGTTGCTGGAAGACTGCTCAGGTAAGCCTGCACTTTCCCACACATGGTGCTCTATAATGTATTGCTGGGATTTGTATTCCTCTATAGCTGATGGTACATTGTGCTGTATATTATACAATAAATTTAATAAAAATAAGACTTTGCTTTTTATCTTTGATTTAAGAGAATATTTTAAATAATAAAACAAATGCAAAGGGCATGGGCAAAATTATGGGACCCTAAGGGTTAGTTCGCTCCTGTGGTGTGATCAAAATGCTGCAAGCACTATTTTGATCGCACCGCACCAGACCGGCCTGCAGGCACATTGTGCCTTGCGATCCCGTGCGGGCAATCGCATTGCGGCCAGAGGGCATGGCTATGGTGCCACTCACTTCAATGGTCCGCCACGCCCCCTCCTGCCCCACAAAAAAAGTGAGCCAGCCAGATTGCGATGCAGTGCGTTCCGGCCAGAATCGGACCGGAATGCACTGCATATGGTGTGAACTAACCCTTAACCTAATGTTTGTTGCAAAACCCTTAAAGGCAATCACTGCAAACAAATTATTTCCGTAGCTCTCAATGAGACTTCTTCACCTGCCAATTTAGTTTGGCTAACTCTTGTTAAGCAAATGGCTTCAGCTGTCTCAGGTGTGGAGGTTGCCCTCTCTAGATTGCATGTTTCAGCTCTCTCTATAGCTTTCTATAGGATTCAAGTCAGAGAATACTGTGGAAGGCCACTTCAGAATTGTCCAATTTTTTAGTTTTAGACATTATTGGGTGCGTTTAGCTGTTTGTTCTAGGTCATTATCTTCTTGGAGGACCCATGATCTGCGACTGAGACATAGCATTCTGTCATTGGATTCTATGTTTTGCTCCAGATTTTTTTTAAAGACTTGTGCCATGTACAAATTCAAGGCACCCCATGCCAGACGCAAAAACAGGAGGCCCAAAACATAACTGATCCTCCCTCATGTTTCACAGTAGCCACAGTGTTCTTTTCTTTGAAAGCTTAATTGTTTTCACCTGTGAACATAGGGCTTATGTGACTTGCCAAAAAGCTCAATTTGTGTCTCATCAGTTAAAAGAACATTCTCCCAGAAGCATTGTGGCTTGTAAATATGATTTTTAGCAAATTCCAGTTTGTTTCTTTGTCTTTGTTTCAACAATGGAGACATAGTTTTGAGCCCACTGTCGCTCAAAAAGTGATTGAGGGTGAGATCGGACACTGATGTGCCTTAACCTTGTATATATTTGGAGGTTTTCTTGTTTTTTTGTCTGCTATTCATAGTATCCTTCTGTTCAGTCTGGAGTAAAGATTCCTCTTGGACCCACAACCAGTGTGGTTGGCTGCACTCCAATGGACTATAACTTCTTACACAAGTACAAAGTGTCAGCAAGTGCATTCCCCATATTGGTCAGCATCAATCAGCATCAAGCCGGCCAAACAGCATTGAGACGACTTCCCAGCCAATCAGGAAACTGGGCCGCAAGAATCTCCCTCTGACCGGAAGTTCCGGTATCGGGGATAGGTATCGGAGCATTTGGGCGAGTACTCACCCAAATACTCGGTATCGGCACCAATACCAATACTAATATTGGTGCATTCCTAATGTACATTTGAATGGGAAGGAGAAGATCTTGTTCAAGGTGAAATAGTAACAGACCCCAGTGTATGGTAAATTATAGAGGTGCATCGAAATGGAAATTTTTAAACCGAAACGAAACCGAAATAAAAAAAATGTAAGGCCAAAATCGATACCGAAAATGTTTTTTATTTTTTTTTCATTTTTTTAAAAATATTTTTTACTTTACTTTTAAGGGCTTCGGGGAAATATTAGGGGTCTGAACAGACCCCTGATATTTCCCTTTTAAAATAGAAAAAGAGATTGAGAACACAAAGTCCTCAATCTCCTTTTCTGTGTCCCCTGTTATCAATGAACAGGAATCCTCTGAGTGTTCCTGTTCATTGACAACATGAGAACATTGTTTACTATAACTACAATTATGAATGAATGGGGGTGATGTAGATCACTCACATTCATTCATAATTGAGGATATAGTTAACATGCCATATCCTCAATTATGTAGACACACTCAGCGATCACTGAGTGTGTGTACCTTGCTTTTCTCTCTGACACACTGTCACAGGAGGCTGATCGAGCGGTGTAGAGAGGAGAGCTCAGCCTCCTGTGACAGAGCTGTCTCCGCCCCCACACCGCTCTGCCGCACTGATAGGCGGCAGAGCGGTGTGGGAGGAGACGCCGGCCGCTCACAGCGCTCTCCACCGCACCGCTCGGCCGGCTGTCACTTTCTTTTTTCCCCGCTGGGCGCTGTTCCAGCGGGGAGAAAAGAAACCAAGGATGCGCCAATGTATCGGCCAAAACATGGCTCTTTCGGCATTATGCCAAAAGTGCAATTTTCGGCCGATATGTTTCGGCGCCGATATATCGGTGCATCCCTAGTAAATTACCAATGCTTTGGAAGTTTCCATATGTTATATACTAAAGAAATGTTGCAAGACATTAGGGGAACGGTACAGTGCAATTTATTAGGTTGCTAACAAAAAATGTTGTTTACATCTTGCCGCCGGCCAGCAGCAGAATGTAAACAATGGGGACAAATAGGCAGGCTGCTATTGGCTATTTCAAATTGTGCCCACCCACTGAGCAGGGGATCTGACCTAAAGAGTGTTGTGACAAGATTAGCTTTATGGCAGCCATTTTATGTATCTTAGTAGGTTAGAGCAGCGTTTTTCAACCACTGTGCCGCGGCACACTAGTGTGCCGTGAGATATTGTCTGGTGTGCCGTCGATTAATCGTTAATTTCTTTGATCGATCAAAATTATTTTGATCGATCAAAGTTACTCACCTCTCCGCCGGCTTCCGGGTCTTCCGTCGGAGATCCGGTGACGTCTTGGACATCGACGTCACCGGACTCCTCCCCCCTTCCCCGAGTGGCTCTGTCGGCTAACGAAGGGAAGGGGGGAGGAGTCGGGTGATGTAATTGTCCGTGATGGGTAACGAAGGGAAGGAGGGAGGAGTCCGGTGACGTCACGGACATAAACTCCTCCACTTCCATCCACTCCTTTGGAATGTACCATTTTTAGTGTATGCTTCTATTCTCATTAGAGGTGCACCGAAATTGAAATTTCAAAAACGAAATGAAACCAAAATAAAAAAAATGTCAGGCCGAAAACCGAATGTTTATTTTAATTTTTTTCAAATTTTTACAAATATTTAATTTTTATTTATTTTTTATAAACTTTTTAATAAACAGACCCCTGATATGTCCCTTTTAAAATAAAATAGAAAAAGATCTTTTTCTGCAGCCCCTGTTATCCTCTGAGTGTTCCTGTCCATTCATAAAATGAGGACATAGTATGTTTACTATAACCACAATCATGAATGAACAGGAGGTGATAAACACTCCTATTCATTCATAATTGAGGATATAGTAAACATACTATGTCCTCAATTATGTACAAACACTCACACACTGATCGCTGAGTGTTTGTACCGCTCTCCATCCTGACAGCTGTCACAGGTGGCTGAGTGAGTGGTGCAGTGAGGAGAGCTCAGCCTCCTGTGACAGCGCTGGCTGTCTGACAAGTCGGACACAAAGTCACGGACCGCGTGCCCGACTTGCGGCAGCAGCTACACGGTCTGCATCTCTGACGGATGCAGACCGCATATCTGCTCCTGTCAGCTCCGGCCAGAGCTCTGTTAGTTCTAAACTCCGGCCAAATCATGGATGATTAGTAAGATCTGCACTAGACCTTACTAATCTTGTATGCTAGATCACCAGGGAACGATGATGTGGGCTTGGAAGGGGGGGAGCATATTATGTGTGCTGTGAGGCTTGGGAGGGAGGGTGAAATTTTATGTGTGCTGGGGGGCTTGGGAGGGAGGGGGGAAGTTTATTATATGTGCTGGGGGGGCAGTGTATTAAATGTGTGCAACTGTGTCACAAACTTGAGTTTTCCTGCAGCAAGAATCCCTAATCTGGCATTACATGCAGCAACTGTCACCCATTCAAGTTAATGATCGGGTGACAGCTGCTGCATGTACATACCGCATGACATGGTATGTGATATGATTACATGCAGTTACAAAAACAATCACTATCCCTGGATAGACATTTGTCTATCCAGGGATAGTGATTGTTTTTGTAACTGCATGTAATCATATCACATACCATGTCATGCGGTATGTACATGCAGCAGCTGTCACCCGATCATTAACTTGAATGGGTGACAGTTGCTGCTTGTAACATGTGCAGACATTAACACTGGTACCGTATATAGTAGCAGCCCCCACGGGACTAAAAAATGTGTCCAGCGGCCCCCGACTAAATTGAGTTTGAGACATACATACTTGATTTGTTGGGTTTTTATCCACCTAGATTTTTAGGTAGCAATACTGAAGTAGTACATTTTTTGGTTTTGTTGACTGCCGTTATATTCCATAACCATAAGTCTTTTCATCAACCATTTTTTTATACTCTGTGTGAGGTAGACTATCTTTGTTATTGCTGTTGTAATGGGTAGTAAGCTATCCAAACGGGGAGACGTGCCCACCAATTGTATGAGGGCCGCCGGCTATATGGAAGCAAATTTTGGTCCTTCAGTCACAAATTGTTTGTGCTTGACTAATGACTGGATATCTAGGTGGACAAACCCCATTACTGTTGATGGAACCTTTTAATCCTAAAGCATGGAGAAAAAAAAACCTGGTAAAAGAAAGAAAGTCAGATATTGAAAAAAGAGATTTACAGGATACTGTTAATTTATGGTTGACTGTTAGTCAGAATGTAATGCAACAAATTGCCCAATCTTTATGATTATTGCAAATTAAAATAACACCCTGCTTTTCCTTCATGCTAAAGTTATAGAATTCAAATAACCCCCATATCGTTTGCGCACGTATATAACGCTATATGTGAAACAACTGCACGGATTTCGCTCGTTTGCAGCTATTATTTAGCCACGAACGTGCAGAATCCGCTGGAT
Organism: Nanorana parkeri; assembly: GCF_000935625.1. Classification (NCBI taxonomy): domain Eukaryota; kingdom Metazoa; phylum Chordata; class Amphibia; order Anura; family Dicroglossidae; genus Nanorana; species Nanorana parkeri. The sequence goes on from NW_017307904.1 coordinate 84,313, forward strand.
TTTCACACTTGCACTATTTTGGGGGCCGTGCGGTTTCGTACCGTGCAGTCCCGCAACAGTCTGGACAAAGCACATAAAAGTGCATTGTTTTTTCTGATTAGAGCGGCTCTGGTCGTATTCGGACAGCCGCTCCAGTGTGAATGGAGCTTTAACCCACGCAAACCCCAAAATACTGCAAGCGCAATAATCCATCAGATTCCGCACGTTCGCGGCTATATAATGGTCACAAACGAGCGCAATCCGTGCAGTTCAAATATAGCATTTGCGTCCGGTGTGGGTTCCCACATGAAACACCGCACGGGAAACGCAAACGCTGTATGTAAATAGAGACTAAACGGTTAAAAATCTTCCTATTTACAGCTTAAAGAAAAAAAGTAATTGAATTAACTTACCAGCATCAGGGCTCCTCCCGATCACCAGGTTCCAGTATTACTCCTCCAGTGGGGGGCCAGGGCTGGATCTCAGTGGGGCCACCCCAGCATGAGGCTCTCGTGCCTCCGTCCCTCCATCCGCCCTCTGCGGTAGGTCCGCCCCCATCCACTGTGACACGCCCCCACCTCAGAGCTCTTCGGCCGCAGCGCTGTAAGAGATCCCGCTCTGTTAAAGCGGCAACGGCAGTGCACAGTGGGCCCGGCCGGGAGGCAGGCGACACTGCGTCGCCGTTTTAACAAACCTGCATCCCCTTCCATGCGGGCTGAAAAGGGCTCGGGTGTGGCTGACGGGCCCCATCTTTGACCCTCGGGCAATGCCTGTATGCTCAGTCCGACCCTCTGTTGCGGGCCCCATAGCGCCCGCATGGGTGGCTATGGCGGTAGTTCCGCCCCTGATTGCAAGATTGATTTAAAACTGTTGCTATGGAAATGAGCAGGGTGAATATGGGTTAATTAAAGACAGAATGCAGGAGCCAGTTGTTCACTCCCAGGAAAGGAGGGGGGGTTTGCTCAGCCTTTGCTCATCCTTTGGATGGATGGATCAGAGAAGGAGTCAGATAGCCAGGCACTAGCCTATGTATCTAGCCGCTAGGAAGGTGTCAAGCTGGTGTCAGATGAAGAGAAGGGCAGGGATGCTATAGTAAAGGTGTTAATTGAGGGAGTTCACTTCCCTGGGGGGAAAGAAGCGCAGTCTACATTTGACTGCCTTGAAGACACCGGTGCAGCCAGAACTGTTTTAAAAGTTGAAGAATTTCCCCAGAGCTTCTGACAGGAAACACTGTTCAATCAGTATCTCTCAGGAGATAGTATCCCTCTTAAACACTTTTTCCCCAGTTTTGATAATTATTGTATTTTTAGAAAAATAGTACAGTTAAAAAAAATGCATTCAAATAAATTCATTTATTTGTCCTTTATTTGGAAACACCTCACATCCCTAGGATTTGAGAAATGTTTTTGTACTTCTGAGACCTAAACACAAAAAGCTAACATTTTATTTTTTTCTCTTAACTGCTTCCCGGCCGGCTGTTGTACATAAACGGCCGGCCGGGAGCTTCCTGGATGTATCAGGCCATGTATACATGGCCTGTTAGCCCTGCCCACTCGGGCGAGCCGTGCAGGCCGCGCGAGCGGGAAACGCCGTCAATTTAAAAAAAGGCAGCGATGCCCGTTAACAAACAAGCGATCCGCCGGCTACGGTCAGAGATGCGATCCGCTGGGACCAGCATAGTGCTTCTCTGACAGGGGATCAGAAGGAGCTCGGTACACGATCTCCCTCCGGTCTCCTCTCCGGTGTCAGAATGCGGAAGTGATGTATATTACATCACTTCCGCATTCTCGTGTCACTCTCCAGCTAAAGACGCTGGAGAGAAGCTGATGAAGCAGATCTCTGCTTCATCAGCTTCTTCAGGGGGGTCCTAGATGACAGGGGTTTTTGAGACCCCTGATGTCTCCATAAAGAGGACCTGTCACTTCTTTTGCTATCACATAACCGGGTTTCTTAGCCCCCTATCTGATAGCAATAAAGTTAATTGAAGAAAAAA
>NW_017307904.1:86685-86887 GCF_000935625.1 Nanorana parkeri
CTTGCACTATTTTGGGGGCCGTGCGGTTTCGTACCGTGCGGTCCCGCAACAGTCTGGACAAAGCACATAAAAGTGCATTGTTTTTTCTGTTTAGAGCGGCTCTGCTCGTATTCGGACAGCCGCTCCAGTGTGAATGGAGCTTTAACCCACGCAAACCCCAAAATACTGCAAGCGCAATAATCCATCAGATTCCGCACGTTCG
>NW_017307904.1:87350-102444 GCF_000935625.1 Nanorana parkeri
ACCTGCATCCCCTCCCAGGCGGGCTGAAAAGGGCTCGGGTGGGGCTGACGGGCCCCATCTTTGACCCTCGGGCAATGCCTGTATGCTCAGTCCGACCCTCTGTTGCGGGCCCCATAGCGCCCGCATGGGTGGCTATGGCGGTAGTTCCGCCCCTGATTGCAAGATTGATTTAAAACTGTTGCTATGGAAATGAGCAGGGTGAATATGGGTTAATTAAAGACAGAATGCAGGAGCCAGTTGTTCACTCCCAGGAAAGGAGGGGGGGTTTGCTCAGCCTTTGCTCATCCTTTGGATGGATGGATCAGAGAAGGAGTCAGATAGCCAGGCACTAGCCTATGTATCTAGCCGCTAGGAAGGTGTCAAGCTGGTGTCAGATGAAGAGAAGGGCAGGGATGCTATAGTAAAGGTGTTAATTGAGGGAGTGCACTTCCCTGGGGGGAAAGCAAGCGCAGTCTACATTTGACTGCCTTGAAGACACCGGTGCAGCCAGAACTGTTTTAAAAGTTGAAGAATTTCCCCAGAGCTTCTGACAGGAAACACTGTTCAATCAGTATCTCTCAGGAGATAGTATCCCTCTTAAACACTTTTTCCCCAGTTTTGATAATTATTGTATTTTTAGAAAAATAGTACAGTTAAAAAAAATGCATTCAAATAAATTCATTTATTTGTCCTTTATTTGGAAACACCTCACATCCCTAGGATTTGAGAAATGTTTTTGTACTTCTGAGACCTAAACACAAAAAGCTAACATTTTATTTTTTTCTCTTAACTGCTTCCCGGCCGGCTGTTGTACATAAACGGCCGGCCGGGAGCTTCCTGGATGTATCAGGCCATGTATACATGGCCTGTTAGCCCTGCCCACTCGGGCGAGCCGTGCAGGCCGCGCGAGCGGGAAACGCCGTCAATTTAAAAAAAGGCAGCGATGCCCGTTAACAAACAAGCGATCCGCCGGCTACGGTCAGAGATGCGATCCGCTGGGACCAGCATAGTGCTTCTCTGACAGGGGATCAGAAGGAGCTCGGTACACGATCTCCCTCCGGTCTCCTCTCCGGTGTCAGAATGCGGAAGTGATGTATATTACATCACTTCCGCATTCTCGTGTCACTCTCCAGCTAAAGACGCTGGAGAGAAGCTGATGAAGCAGATCTCTGCTTCATCAGCTTCTTCAGGGGGGTCCTAGATGACAGGGGTTTTTGAGACCCCTGATGTCTCCATAAAGAGGACCTGTCACTTCTTTTGCTATCACATAACCGGGTTTCTTAGCCCCCTATCTGATAGCAATAAAGTTAATTGAAGAAAAAATATTAAAGTTTCCCCCCAAAATTTTTAAGTTACACATTACACGCCCACACCGCTCTGCCGTTCTGTGACCGGAGGCTGAGCGGTGTGGGAGGAGAGACGCTGGCCGCTCACAGTGCTCTCCTCCAGCAGCGCTCGGCTGCCTGTGACACTTTTTCTCCTCCCCGCTGGGGCACAGAGCAGCACCCAGCAGGGAGGAATGAAAGCAGGGATGCGCCACTGTATCGCCAGAAAAATTGCACTTTCGGCATCTAGCCAAAAGTGCAATTTTTGGCCGGTATGTTTCGGCGGCCGATATATCGGTGCATCCCTAGTTCTTGTCATAATTAGTTACACAATATGTCAACTGTTATCTATCGTAGTTGGATGGAAGCGGGAAGCTAGTCACAAACGACAAGGAGAGGGCCGAGTCGCTGAACGCTTTTTTCTCCTCACTGTCTGTACCATGTTATTCTACACGTATCTGTTCGTTTCACCCTATCAAAACTTGCTGCATTTTTATCAAACAGAACAGCTTGATTACTGAACCTGAACTGTTCTCTGTGTGCACACATACTGGATTTCAATGTATTACTTGGGTTCTGACATAACAATTTGGCGAGCAAGGAGCCAGGAGTTGGACTGAATTGTCGGGTCAGCCGTAAGAGGACCATCAACTGTGTTCATTGCAGACACCTAAAGGCTCCTGTTAAGCTTAACCCTTTTGCTTACTGTCTGTCTCTGCGTTGAGCCTGTCTTTGTGTCTATCGGCTGCACGGCACTAGTAAGTTTAACTTTCGAACCTATGTCTTACATCAGGGGTCTCAAAGTACCGGCCCGCGAGCCGGTACTAACTGGCCCACAGCCAGCTGACAAGAAAAAGAAATAGGGAAAAATTAAAGTTTCCCCCCAAAATGTTTAAGTTACACATTACACAAAGAACATTTTTGTTTTTAAAGTCCCCACCTATACATACACGCATGCAAACATGCGTCAGGGGTGCTTGCCTGCAAAAACGACGATTGCGCCCATTACGCTGCACATGTTACATATCGCCGCGAACGTCGCAGTGAGAGCAATAGTTCTAGGGCCATCAATCACTGATAACAATAAACTGATGAGCTGGGACTTGTAGTTCCCTAGCTGATATGTTATGAAGCTGTATTCATTACTGTCCACCTGAAAGTACTACAATGCCATTATAGAGCTAAGAATAGAACATTTAAGTTTATCTGAGTTTTATTCTATGTTCTATAATGGCATTGTATTTATTGTGAACTACAAGTGGCCAGTGCAACTGGGACTGGGCACCTACACCTTCACTGACCCACATGAGACCCCAACACCTGATATTGACTTAAATAAACAAATATTCTGCGCTATTAGAAAAAAGAAAGTAAAGAAGAAAAACCGGATTAACTACAAGCTGCTGAAACTCAGGCTTGGGTGCCTCAAAGGTTAATTAATCAGTAGTGCAGCACTATACGTTTTCACGGTGTACTTAGACAGAAACCAGTGTATATAGAAAAGGCAATGAATCCACAGATTTATACAAACATGAATAAATATGTATATGAAATAAAATCCAATAAAATCATGGGATGTGTTGCTGTCTTCTTTATATAGTGTGTCAATAACTATCAAATATATGTGTAAACACAGAAAAAGAAATAAAATGAAATAAAAAGGAGTGAATCACTTTCCACAAAGGCTAATATACTGCGTGAACTGTGTGCTTAAACTGAATAAATAAAAAGTATAATGGATGTAACTTCACCCACAATCATATATACAGTGCAACCAGGTAGGTACGTGAGTGACAACACGTTATTATTTTTTAAAATTAAATTGACCTAAATTGTGTATAATATATAAACGATGTGTGCTACAAAGTATCCCAAAAAATTGGTATATAAAGAAAAGAAATGTCCAATGATGTCCTAATCCTGGAAAAACATATTTAAAGCTGATGGGGAACTTGGGGGATGGATCTCAATTGGAGGTGCCGAGGTGGGTTGTTTATCAGAAGAACAGGAGACCCCTGTAGGGAATGCACTCACCAAATCCTGGAGAAACAAGAGCCGTCTTTTTTCCGGGACAGAAGAAGGAGGTTAATAATCCATCCGTCTTTAACGATCAGGTGTTGCGGTCTCTTCCCAGTTCTGATATCTTAGCAAAGGGACCGTTACTTTAGCCGTAAATAGGTTTCTTGTACGGCTTCAGAGATTACCACGGTTCTTGGTCTCAGAATGAGTGCAGGTAATGAAGAAGCAGACGCCGTCTTAGCCGCGGGGAAATTTCCTGTACGGCTTCCGGGAGTTATCACAGTTCTTGGTATCAGATAGGTGCTTGGATCCGGGAGAACAAGGCGAGAGAACAGAACGAGGGGCTCGTAGTGTATTAAAAACGAGATTTATTGAGTAACATAACCGTTATGCATAGCGTTATTATTAAAACAGAGGAGCAGACGCTAGCAAGTCTGCTACAAACCAAGTGCAAATATTCGTCAGACTGTGGATGTGCCGTGGAATACAGGCCCGCCTCCCGATGAGTTTCATCACCAGACGTTGTCAAGACGTTGTCAAGGTATGGTAGGTCCTTGGTACCATACCTTGACAACGTCTGGTACAGGGCCCCGCAATGCCAAAGGGCTTCTCAGCAAGGGGCGGGTCCTGTGACTCACCTCCTCTCCCGGCCGCGTCCATAGTAACAGGTGGCGGGAGAGGAGAAGTGAGTCACAGGACCCGCCCCCTGCACACACCGTCTGTCTGAGACTGAGCTGCGGTGAGGATCTGGCTGGGTGAGTCCGAGCAGCTGGGGTGGATTGTTGGTGAGGGTTGTGTGCTGTAATGTAATTAGACAAATGGATTATAATGGGGAATATTACACTGTAATGTTCCCTATTATAATCTATTTATCTGATTAAATTATTACAAACAGAGCCTCTGTTCTATCAAAGTTTGAGACCACGTTACAATGTGTGACCAGTGACGTGGTCACACATTTTAACGTAATCTCGCCCAGTTTTTGTCTGTGGTGGAATAGGTGAAGCATTCCAGCGCTTTTACAGCTGTTCCAGGGCAGATCGGCATCGCAAATCGAATGTGCAGGAGAACTGATCTGCCCTGGAACAGCTGTTCTGTCCTGAAATGTCACTTCTATCTGACTTTGTGAGTGGAGTGAGTGGAATGTGAGTTCGCAGTCGGATAGAAGTGACATTTCAGGGCCGATCAGCTGTTTCAGAGCAGATCGGTTCTCCTGTACATACGATCTGCGATGCCGATCTGCCCTGGAACAGCTGTAAAAGCGCTGGAATGCTTCACCTATTCCACCACAGACAAAAACTGGGCGAGATTACGTTAAAATGTGTGACCACGTCACCGGTCACACATTCTAACGTAGTCACAAACTTTGATAGAACACCGCCATCTGGGCAGCCTGGGGGGGCCTCTTACATGAGTATCAACTGTACATGGCAGAGGTGGCAGGGGAGGGGGAGGAGGAGACCGGGCCCCAGCAGCAGCAGGTATGAAGAGTTGGGAGGATGTACAGGGAAAGGGACCCCGACAACCAGACCAGCCCACCTGGGACCCTGCAGAGCCCACCATAAAGGTGGTGTGTGTGCTGGAGGCACACAAAGACAGGCAGGGAGGTTGGGAGAGCCGAGAGGGCACTAGTACAAGTTTGGGACAGTACTACAGAGAGGACTGGTGGGTCAGAATCGCTATTGTTAAAAGTGGAAGCCAGGAGGCTAAACTTGTGTTTTGCAAGTACTGTACTGTACAACCCCTGCGAGGGTAACCGATGTGGAAGGTGAAGCCTTTAAATATAACAAGCGGACTGCATATGAAAATATAGCAAGCGGACTGCATCCTTAAATCGCTCACCATATGTGCTAATATCTCTAAACATCACACTTCGTACACCTATTGACTTTTATGGGAAGCTGTACACAGCAACTGTGACTCCCTGGCTGTGGAAATACACCTGGATTTATGTTGTACAGCCCTAGGCTGCCTTGTGCAAAAGCCCTTTGACTCAGCATTTGTACTTTACTAACAGATGTACAGCTTTGCTTTGGTCTTATTGTGTTTAGGGCTTGTTCACAGCAAATGCAGACCAGATCTGCATGAGTTTCTGCACACGCAGTGCAGTGGGTTGTGCCACATATTTGATGCGTTCTGGGCCGTTTTTGTAATTTAAAAAAAAAAAGGGCATACTGCAGTTTGTTTACATGCTCTGGAACTCAACGCTGCGGTGTGAACTAGAGCCCAAAATACCATTGGAATACATTGGACGCAGTTTTGATCCTGTCTGTAACTGCTCTGCTCCTGGAACGTGCTTGGTGTGAGCTAGCCCTAAGGCTGGGTTCACACCTAGGCATATCGAATATGCGCTTTGTCGCACGTTTTGTGCAGCGTTTTTACCGCGATCCGCGGTAAAAAACAGTGCAACAAACGCGTCTTTCCGAGAGCTACCTGGCTGTATCCCAAAGGAAACGCGTAGCAAATACGCCCCAAAGAAGCTCCTGTACTTCTTTGGGCGTAGGGCATTTTGTAGTGCGTTCATACGGCCTGTAATACGCCCAGGTGTGAACCATACCCATAGGAAATAATGGGATTTCGGTGTTTGAGCCTTTTGCAGAGCGTAGGAACGCGCTACAAAACGCCCAGGTGTGAACTGGGTCTAAAGGCATTCCACGGGTTTGTTCCTTCTTCTGTACCTAAATCATATCACTATTCATCATATGCACTGTTACATGCTCAATGTGTGTACTTTAAATAATTAGGCTTCCTTCACACTTGCCACTTGTGTTTTTGTGCTTTATATGCAGAGAAAAATCTGTCAGGCTAAATGCTGTGTTTATGCTTCTGAATGCAATAAATGGTGCACGTTTACCTGTATTGAGATGCAACTGGCACCGAATCCTAGCATCAAATGGTGTCTCCATGCGTTTTGAAGTAGAAATTGAATCCTAGATGCACCTGATGTCTATTTTTTCCTAAACGCAGCTAAACTGACTGCACATAAAAGCATCTAAAGTGTGACTAGATCCATTTAAAATAATTAGATGCATATATATATATGTATATATATATATATAAGTTTACAAACCATTTTAAACGCATCTAATTGCACCTAGTGTGAATGTAGCCTTAAAAGAAAAAGAATGTATGTAGGTTAGGAACACAAGGAAGTTTATAAGAAAGGCAGCTCTTAGTCAGGAAGATGGAATTCTTCTTTAAAAAAAAAAAAAAAAGAAAAGCAAAAGTCTGTGTCAGGCTTTGCCTACTTTCACTTTTACTTTTATACAGACCTGCAGCAAACAGGGGAAATCCAGCACCAAAATTAGGGACCCCGATGACAGACATGTGATGACTCCCTTTTGAATGAGCCTCTGCGAATCTTAATGAGATTGGATGGGTGAAATTAGCAAGAGAGACACGTGGATAAAACGCTGCACGGAATGGGGATTTCCAGAGCAATCTTGGGCTTTAAATGAAGCAGTTCGCCTCCAGAGATAATCAGAGTGCCCATGCCCTTCACTCATAGATTATCCACACTAGTGTGCTACCACAACGAACAGGTAAGTGAGAAAAGCTTGTAAGAATTCCACAAATTTGTATATGGAAGGCACAGGGCACAGGCAAGGTATATGGAAGTTGTTTTAATGATACGAAATGCTGGACTTTTAACCTTTGCTCCTCTCCACCGCATGGATTACACAATTGACTGTTCTGCATTCTTCAGATGCCTTTTCTGCTGACCTTTTAAAACGAAACTATCATGAGAGAATTATTACTATTATTATACGGGATTTATATAGCGCCAACAGTTTGCGCAGCGCAGAGAGAAATAAAGGAGCTGTCATTGTAGACTCTCTTAGGTAAATGCTACTGACATGAGTCAAGTAAGCAGATCAGGGAAGCCAGAGAAAGTCAGAAATGCTTATCTGTATGCTTATTTGGTTTCAGAGACTAAAGCTCGGTATGCACAGTTCGAATTCTGTTCAACAGCGTTTGAAGGAGCTGTATGGAAAAATTCTATAAATTCTTACAAGGAATGTGTTTTTTTTTTGGGGGGGGGGGAAGCTCCATTCTTTCCAAAACTGAAACCAAATGAAATTTTGAAAGACATTTGTCAAGTCTCTGATGCCATTATTGAATGTGCTGAGATGCCTAATCTGACCATAGGTACGAAATTCTTACCATGTATACCCAATTTTATACTTGCCATACATGCAACAATAAACAAATGATCAATTATAAATCTGGTACTGACAAAGATATTTTTTCTCAAAAACAATCAACAGCATAAAAATGTTTGAAATAATCAAATTGGATTGAATTTTCTCATCAGGACATGTTGTCCCTTTTAGATGAAAACAATGTCTTTTGCAGATATAACAATTTTCTGGAAGATGCCATAACTTTCATCTAAGTGATTGTCCTATTGAAGATTGTTTGACCAGTGTAATTGTATTAAAACCATAGTATCAGCACGACAGCCAAGTAATTACAATTTTCAGACAGAAAGTAGCTTCTGTGACCGGGTCCCTTTTAATGAGCTTTGTAACTCAGTTTAAAGACTTCAACAAAGAATCGGTTCCCAGGGGACACTATACCATCCTGCCTTATCCAAGATTGTAATGCCTTAAAGCTAGCTACAAACTTTGTACTCTGAACAATCTTCTTCTGATCTACCAACATTTATGTAGTACAAGAGCCTACCTGACTAGATAGCAGATTTAGTAAGGGCTTCTTCTACAATTACCACAGCTTCAAAGGTTCCAAGATGTATGATTTGTTTCACCAGTTGCAACCAGAAATGCTCATCCCTGCTGAGATTATAGAGCCACTGGCCTGCGACTATTACATCCAGGTCCGCCGTCAGGGGGGTACAGCCGATACTTATGTAAGGGGCCCGGGCAGCCCGCCCAGGACCCTTACATGAGTATCGGCCAACGATGACAGGCGAGGAGGCGGTCGGGCCCCAGCAGGGGCGGACCTACCGGCGGTGCCACACCGGCCGCCCCGGGGCCCAAGGCTAGGGGGGCCCACTGACAGGGTTAGACAGGGCTGGGGGGCAGCCCGATGCAGGCTGAGCCGTGGTACATGGCAGGCCAGGCAGCATGGACGCTCCGGCGCTGTCAGTCTAATGCCGGTGTTCGGGATCTCCTCTCTGCTGATGCAGTGTTACAAGCCCCACCAATGCAGGGTCCAGTGCGTTGCTAAGTGCAGCATCCAGTGCGTTGCTAAGTGCAGGATCCAGTGCGTTGCTAAGTGCAGGGGACATTAGAGTGTGAGCTCCTCTGTACAGAGACTGATGTGACTGTGGGGGGGGACATTAGAGGGTAAGCTCCTCTGTACAGAGACTGATGTGACTGTGGGGGGGGACATTAGAGGGTAAGCTCCTCTGTACAGAGACTGATGTGACTGTGGGGGGGGACATTAGAGGGTAAGCTCCTCTGTACAGAGACTGATGTGACTGTGGGGGGGGACATTAGAGGGTAAGCTCCTCTGTACAGAGACTGATGTGACTGTGGGGGGGGACATTAGAGGGTAAGCTCCTCTGTACAGAGACTGATGTGACTGTGGGGGGGGACATTAGAGGGTAAGCTCCTCTGTACAGAGACTGATGTGACTGTGGGGGGGGACATTAGAGGGTAAGCTCCTATGTACAGAGACTGATGGGACCGGGGCTGCAACAACTAATCGACTAAGTCAATTAAAATCGATGATGGAAAATGTTGTCAACGTTTTCCATCATCGATTAGTCGGCTTTCGATTAGTTGCCCCTGTTTGCGGCTGCATACGCACCGCACTCTTCACGCCACAAGCCGCACCTCCTCCCCGCCTCTTCCAGCTCTGAGCTCTCTCTCTCTCCCTGGCAACCCTATGATAGAGGTGCCAGGGAATATTTAGGGGCCGCAGAATCATGGGATCCTGATTTGAAAAAAAAAATGCATGGAAAAATGTAGAGGGTTTTGAATGGGGTACCCACCGAACCAAAGGTTAAACTTTTTGCAGTATAGCGATGACTTACTGTATCAGGTAAAGAAGGAATGGGAGCAAGTTGTGGAGCAGCTGGTGGTACTCCCACATGATGATAGTGCTCTCACGTTGTAACTTAAGGGTAGAGAAAGCAAAATAGCAGCCTTTTTTTCTGACCCAGTATTTACAAAACCATTGATGAGTATTGTAATTATTGTTTTGAGTGTCAAATTAATGCACACCAGCCACATATTCAAAGTCCCCTGGTCCCTTTGCCTAAAGTTGGGGTACCTTGATCACAGTCATCACTCTGGCTGTCTATTAAGTGGTCCCATATTGTCTCCTTAGACCAGAGGTGCCCATAAGGTCGATCGCGATCTACCAGTAATCGCGATGTCCTCTCCTCCCGCCCGTGGGGCTTCTCTGGATCCTGCTGCTCTCCCCAGCTCTATGCAGCTGGGATCCGAGAAGAAGTAAAGGAACCGCTGCAGTCGGCTGAGGAGAGAGCCGCTGTCACAGAACTAAGCCAATCGATGAGGAGAGAGAGAGACGCTCGGCCAGGTTCTGACAGCCGGCGCCTCTCTCTCCCCTCACCGCTCGGCCATAGTTCTGTGACAGTGGCTCAGTGATACAGGTGAAACTCGAATAATTAGAATATCGTGCAAAGTTCATTTATTTCACTAATGCAACTTAAAAGGTGAAACTAATATACGAGATAGACTCATTACATGCGAAGCAAGATAGTTCAAGCCGTGATTTGTCATAATTGTGATGATTATGGCTTACAGCTCATGAAAACCCCAAGAACCCCAAATCCACAACCTCAAAAAAGTAGATTATTACATGCAATCAATAAAACAAGGATTGTACATAGAACAATATTGGACCTCTGAAAAGTACAAGCATGCATATGTACTCAGTACTTGGTTTGGGCCCCTTTTGTAGCACTTACTGCAATTACTTTTGCACGATATTCTAATTATTCGAGTTTCACCTGTATGTACCAATCCTCTGTGCAGGACAAACACTGGAGCGATCAGCTAATCACTCCAGTGTTTGTAAATAACTGGGGACACATCGTACTATGTGTCCCCAGTTATGAATGAACAGGATGTGATTTACATCACTTCCTGTTCATTCATGAGTTTCTCAATGGAGAGAAGCACTCTGTATTGAGTCTCCTCCCCATTCAGAAACTGGATGATAGTAAAATATTTTCTGAATGAATGGGAAGCCTATGTGCTTTCCATTCATTTAGAACAGAGGCTGCAGAAAAAGAGATTGAGGACTTGGTGTCCTAATTTATTTTTTTCTATTTTAGAAGGGAAATATCAGGGGGCTGTTTAGACCCCCTAATATTTCCTTGAACCCCATGGGGGATTTTTTTTTTTTAAAAAGGAAATAATAAAAAATAAAATAAAAAAATAATGAAGGCAGGGCACTGGGTGACATCACATGCCTGTTGGGGGGGCACAGTTTTTTTCTTGCCTCGGGTGCAAAAGGAGCTGGCTACCCTCCTGTGGTGCTCGTGTGGCTGCTGGCTGAATGTGTCAGACGCTGCAGATGGAACGGGACAGGACACCTCTCCCCATATGCAACGTCGGCTGCACGAGCACCACGGGAGGACAGGACGCCGGGGGCTCTAGGACGCACTGGAATGTAGGGGGTTGTATTGAAGTCAATGGCACCGCAGCCATGCCTCCTGCCCACAGTGCTCACATGATTTTTGCGGATTGCACTGGACTGGAACACAGGCACTAATGTGCCTGGGTTCCAGATGCAGGCAATCACACTGTGTGCAAGGGGCCTGGCTGCGGTGCCATTGACTTCAATGCACCGCCACGCCCCCTCCCGCCCCTGAATGCAGGTGTTTTTTCGTTGGTAGATATCATTAAGCTCATCATTTGAAAAGTAGATCTCCAGATGAAAAATTGTGGAGGCCCCTGTCTTAGACTGTTTCCCTCACACTGTAAAGTGAGCCTCGTTCTCTTTATTTAGAACTGACGCTATTGCCTACCTAGGCATTCAGATAATTAGATCCCTACCTGACTTTTTCAGATTGAATTTTGAGCACCTTATATCATTTAGTGAAGCAAAAAACACTTGCCTGGTTAAGGTTACCTCTGGGTGTGATATGTAGGTTAAGCCTTGTTAAAGGAGAACTATGGGGTCAAGGCTTTTCCCCATAGTTACATAGTATTTGGGGTTGAATAAAGACATACGTCCATCAAGTCCAACCCATACAGGTCCACGCATCATCTCTTTCTTAGGGATACTGGTATCCCTGGATATTACGGTCCCTCAAGAAATTGTCCAAACGTTTCTTGAACAAATCTACACTCTTGGCTGAAATCACTGCCGATGGCAGTGAGTTCCAGACCTTAACCGCTCTTACTGTAAAGAACCCTCTTCGCCCATTGTGCTGGAATTTTTGTCTGGTCCTCCATTCCCCTAATTAGTTTTGTTGCCCTCCGCTGGACTCTCTCCAGTTCAAGGACATCCCTTCTCAGTACCGGCGACCAAAACTGGACCTAGTTCTCCTTTGGTTAACGGGAGAACACAAACTAGCGTCCTCCTGTCACCCTAAGCTCAGTATACCGCGAGCTACAGCTTGCGGTATACTGAGACGCCGCAGCTGAAGCGGATCCCGACAATTATGCCATGATCCGCCCAGGTGCGTGACTGATAGCTGGCTCTGCCTATCCAGAGGCAGAGCCAGCTGTACCCGCCCCCTCCCCCGTACTTTCCGCAAGTCAGCACTGGCGGATCAAAGCGGGGAGGGGGGAATCCAGCCCCTCCCCTGTCACGGCAGAGAGCTGTGACAGGATCGAGAGGTGAGCGAACGCCGGTATGTGTTCGCTCACTTCCCGATCTACTGAGCCGACCTGTGACAGTCTCATTGTCACAGGTCGGCTAGAACTATGAGGTGAGTGAAATGCACTCACCTCATAGTTCTCCTTTTAAAAATGATACTCCTTCCCGAGATACTGTACATTTTATGGCATTCCTCTATCTACATCCCTCTTAAATGCTTTAAAATTTTCGGTGATATTCTTTCTCTGGGGCACAGGCAGACACAGAGTTAGTTGGGAGGCAGTACGGCACCCGTTGCATGGTGGAGAACTGGCATTTCCTGATTTTCAATTGTATTACATTGCTAGAGTAAATAACACAGCGCTAAGGGTGAACAGGTGATGAATCCTACTTAATATATAAAAAGGAATATAAGTAAATGTATAATTATATAGAAATAAACACGTGTAAATATGACATTAATAGCTGTTAAAAGTGATAAACCAAAATTCTCAGTGAATATATCCAAATCACTCAAACTCAGTAGTAGATTCTTATAAAAAACGGAAATAATCAATCGAAAAATTTAAAAATTATCAACCACAGTGTAACAATCCATAAATTAAAGTGTCACATATGAAGTGATACTCTGAAACAGTCTTAATAAAGAAACAAACAAGTGTCAGTGAAATGATGTACACATCAAGTAATGAAAAATCTTCTCTGTGTAGTTCTCCTTTAGACCCAAACCCCCCAAAAAGTGGGTACTCACCAGATAAAGTGAGGATATAAAGCTCCTGTGGAAAAAAAATCCTCCTCTGATCCTCGATCTCAACCGCCCAATTCAATCAGCTCTCCTGCCGATAAGACTGGATAGAGGGAACAGTCTCTCCCCAAAGCACAGCACCTCCCCCCAGCTCTCCGTCAGATCAAGTGGCGGCTTCTCCGTCTACGGTCCCAGAGTACGTTTAGAGAAATTGATAAAAAAACAACCCTCAAGGTGCAGTAGAACGAAAACAGTAATATTTATTATTAACGTAGCAACTTACATGAAGAACTTTAAGATTCGGCCGGCCCGACAAATGACAAACGGATAAAATCCTTAACGAACACAGTAAACTAAAATCCCATGTGTCAAACAGATCTGACCCTTGACGCATTTCGTCACATGACTTTTTCAAAAGGGAAGCAGATCTCAATAACGAATACATCGTGATCTATAAATACCTCACATATAAGAGTAATATGACTTTCGAAAAAGTCGTGACGAAACGTGTCATGGGTCAGATCTGCTTGACACATGGGATTTTAGTTTACTGTGTTCGTTAAGTATTTTATCCATTTGTCAAAGATACTAAACGCAGATACTCATGTTTTGTCGAGAACGCCGACGCAGTCGAATTTGCTGACCTCAGCATCTGTGCTTGTGCACAGACCAGTATGATTGAGGAAACGGGGATCCGTCTGTACGCAAACGCAGATACTGGGTCGGCGTCCTCGACAGAACACGGTACTAAATTTTTTAACTATAGCGGCTGCCTGGGGTCCCGCGCTTGCTGGGGACCTCAGGCACCTTCCTGTTAACAAGAACTCAGGTAAGTCCAGCACGCTACTGCAACATTAGAGACCGCTGGGAAAGGGGTGGCACAGTAGCAGTGGAAGAGTCAGATGAGGGGGCAGTGGACACAGAGGTGCCAGTGGGAGAGAAGAGAGATGGGCACAGTGGCAATGGAAGAGCCAGATGTGGGGGGCTTTTTCTCTGCCAGTGCCCCTCCCGATACTAGACTCTGGATCCGCCCCTGCCTCACATGTGAGGAAAAAAAGCATTCGGCACCTCGTGAGGCACCAGTAAGTGAGGCCCTGTTTCTGTAAAAAGCATTCTTTATTTTTTTTTACTACAGTTGTGATCTGGTGGCCTGTTCTTATTTGATACTGGATTTCTCAATGAGTAAAACTGTGAGTGAGGGAAGCTGGGACAGGGCTGGGTGTAAATCTATTGCTATAGTGTACTGGACGTGTGTAATGTATATGTAGTACATATATACTGTACAGCACACACCACCGCTACATAGATTTAGAATTCTCCTCTGCTAACATGAATAGGTTAAATCATGATCCATATTACATAACATGTAGTTGTACTATGGATCATTTAACCTCCCTTGCGGTATGATTATGCAGGATTTTAGCATGCCAAAGCGATACATTAGAGTATTTGTAACACAGCGCTAGAGATGGAGTCAACAAAATGTGTGTAGATGTTCACAGATTGATATACATTGATCACTTAACCCAATGTTTAAATTATGTGTGTTAGAAACAATCATAAAAAAGTAAACGAAAAAAGTTGGATTGTATCAATGTGTGAACAACATGAGTGAGCAATTGACTGAAGGTTAAGTGTAGCCTATAGCTAATAAATATTAATGACATACAAACATAGGTGAAAAATCGTGATAAGATGACAAAAAATAGATAGTAAAATTAATTAATAAGATGGATAAAGTCAGCTTCGATTAAGCTTAAGTAATAATAAATAAAATTAGATGATAGTAGATAAATGAAATCAGTTACGATTAGTGAGTATAATACGGCATTACAACTTCATTGAAATATATAACACAGTATCAGAAAAAACGTCTCAATAATAATTTAAAAAAAATAATAATAAAAAAACGGTCCAGTAAATGGGAATTCTGAGGGAGCTGCCTGATCCGTACCACAGTCAATAGAGTACCTGTAAAAGTGCAGGCAGGGCACTGGACAAAGCTCTAGGGACTAAATTGAAGTGAAATAGTTTGGTACCTATATGTAATTATAGCAGATTACATTGTATTGTGTGTATTCTGTGTAAATGTTTGCACTTTTGAATTCCCCGCTGGCTACGCCCCCCGCTGTGACGCCCGAAAACGAAACAGAATGCCGGGCATCGGCCGGGCGCACACAGCAGAGGACACCGCGGGCTCGCAGGGACAAGGTAAGTGACACTTTTGCGCAATCCCGAGTGTGGCTCGGGGGATACCGCCGTC
>NW_017307904.1:102792-114057 GCF_000935625.1 Nanorana parkeri
GCATCGGCCGGAGGACACAGCGGGGCTCGTATGGACAAGGTAAGTGACGCTACAGTGCAATCCCGAGTGTGGTTCGTGGTTACCGCTTTTGGTACTGAAAATTAACCCCGAGCCACACTCGGGAATACCGCCAGGGAGGTTAAAGTCACCTGTCCCATCGGTAATTGGTATCGGCAAGTACATGAGGAGAAGTACTTGTACTTGGTCCTGAAAAAGTGGTATTGGGACATCCCTACTTTTCAATAAAGTATTTTGTAAGTAAAACAAAATTAAAGTGCCTTTTGAGAGGGTTGCAATGGATCTGGTCAGGCCACTGCAGAAGTCTACCAGGTTGGCACCAGAGTATTGGTAGTCCTTGACTGTGCCACTTAGTATCCGGAAGCAATCCCCCTCAGAAATATGTCCTCTAAGGTTTATAGCAAAAGCGTTTTCCCAAACAAGAACATTTTGGCAGATCAAGGAAGCCCTTTCATGTCAAAGGTAACTAAAAGCTGTGTGAGCTTGAAAAGTCTTCTGCATGGATTTCCTCATTTGAACATTTGTGCAGTAGTTATCCATGGAAAATCCTGGATATAGGCCAGGATAGCCCAATATGGCAGTAATGCCCAACAGATTGTAAGCCCTCACGGGTAGGGCCCTCCCTACCATCTTAACTTGAATTGTATTGTGATTGTAATGTCTTCCTTATATTGTAAAGAGCTGTGCAAACTGTTGCGCTATATAAATCCTGTATTATAATAATAATAATAATAATAATAAATAGGATTCGTTTTTGTAGGGATCATAATGCAAATGGGGATATGGCAATTGGCAAGACTCTAAAGAAATATAACAACTTGGGGAGGATAGTCATCTTCACCGCCGTATTTGTACTTTTAAGATGATTATTGTGCAGTCTGACCATTTTGGACGTATTCGGTATCAGTGTGATGTTTATGACATCAACAGACAGCCTCTGTCTGTATGTTCTTGTGAGAATTGATTGGTTAGTTTTCAAATCCTGGTCTGATTGCTGTTGTTCCCTAACGAACCCTAACTCATGTCATCGCTGGGCTGCCATTGCTGTCCATGTAATTGGAATTGTGGAATAGCTTTGTTTACAAGAGCTGGGTCTATTCAATTCACTAGATTGCTTGAAACAAGCGTTGAATGTGTATCTGTATTAACAAATTATAACTGGCTAATAATATTTATAGCAATAACATGGTAGATTGTTAATCTACAGAATATTCAATTGCCTTTGGGGATCAGGAAGATATTTCCTGTTAAAGCATATATATATATATTTTTTTAAAGGATTTTTCTTTTCCTTTGAATAAGCTGTGGTTTTAGGGCTCTGTGGATGAAAAGGTTTTGATGTATGGAGGCTGTCATTGTTAAACCTGCCTTCTAAAAGTGCTAGTGGCCTGGCTGTCATGCTGATCCAATGGCTTCTATAACTGAACTGACATAAAATAAGTATGCTGATCAGTAGATGTGCATGCTTATTCTGGGTCAGTGATTCAGAAAGTATTGAGGCCACACCTAACCAGCTACTAGTTTATTCAAATAGAAGATCGGCAAGGGCTGCTCCCTTATTTATTGATGTACACATGTCTAATCATTCTTCTGGAATTATTGTCCTGGAACAAGAATGCATCAAATAATGTCAGAATTCTCAATTTGCATACATGTGCCAAGTCAGTTGGGCTGGTGCCCAAGCCATCAGATCAATATGACAATCAATCAGCATTTACAAAAGGAGGACTTCATATTTCTCAAGTGTGATTTAAAAACATTCTTTGACATTAAATGGCAGTTTCAAGTGGATATCTGCTTTCTTTTTTTTACTACTTAAGTGCTAAGAGATGCATGTTAATATTGTACAAGTGTGAAAGGTCATACATTTGGGAAAGGACCCCAGCAACAAGCTTAACCTCAAGCCAGATAGACACTTCATCCAAAATCAATAGCTGTGGTATCTTAGTTCTTAAAGTTCCCATAGACATACTGATCATTGCAGAATCCTGGTGGAATTGGTAGGTTAGGGGTTAACTGACGGTTTTGAGTTCTGTTTTGTTAGAATGCATACTGCAAACATAGTGTTTTTTATTTGTTTTATTTAAGATTTTTCAACAAGAAATACAGAAAAGAATGCAGAATAACAAAACGGCCCACAATAAAAGGTATTCAACACACCAAAAACATTCAAAGTGAAACAAGAAGATGCTCTTAATTAACCATTGTTTCCCAGTATAGCCACAAAATATGTGAAAGATGGAAAATATTCCATATATCATCGTGTGAATGAAAAATAAGAACATCCTAGAATACAACAATTCGCAATACAATTCCAGTATATCTCTTATAGGGAAACAAAGAAGAAAAAACTATTCTAGGAAATTGTTAAAAATAGGGATGCACCGATACTAGTATTGGTATCTGTGCCAATACCGAGTATTTGGGCGAGTACTCATACTCGCCCAAATGATCCGATGCCTAGTCCGATACCGAACGTCCGGTATCAGGAAGCTAGGCAGCGAGTCATTACACGCTGCCCCGCTTCCATATTGGCTGGGAAGCCGGCTCCATTCCAATCAGGAAGCCGGGCAGAGTGTAATGACTCGCCGCCTAGCTTTCTGATTGGTAGGGGAAACTGGCCAATCAGGAAGCCGGACAGCGAGTCATTACCCTATGGCTTTCTGGTCAATTAGGAAGCCGGGCTCTGTGTAATGACTCGCTGCTCAGCTTCCTGATTGGTCAAAAAGATGGCCAATCAGGAAGCCAGGCGGTGAGTCATTACCGCCCCCGGCTTCCTAATTGGCCAGAAAGCCGGCTCCATGCTTCCTCGTCACCTGGTGACAAGGAAGCATGGAGAAGGCTTCCCTGCTAATCTGGAAGCCAGGTGTTGAGTTATTAAACGCTGCCTGGCTCCTTTACTGGGACTTCCGTTATCGGCGAGTACCTGGGAAAAAAAATATTGGTACTCGATGCGGAGAAAAATGGTATCTGCTCATCCCTAGTTAACAAGAACAGAGACAGAGGGATATAATGGAGATAATGAGACATAGAAATACATCCAGTGCAGTCCAGAGATCATCATGATAAAGGTTACTAGTCCACTAAACAAAAGTAAGCATTTACAATCCACTTTAAAAGCGAACCTTGGCTTTGCCCGCCCCACCACAACTAAGTTCTGAAAGCCGGCGAAGCTAACTAGGAGGATCCCGGTCTGAGTTAGACATGCTGGGGGTGGGGGTGGGGTGGAACAAACTGGGAGTTCTGGACCATAAGCAAGATCTGCAAGGTGTTTCCAATGGGAGGAGAGTGGAGAGCTGGCTGCAAGGCTGATCTGCATGTGGGCATTTAATCAGAGCATCACTGCAATAGAGGCAGGGGACTACAGGCGGCTAAAAGAAGAGGGTTGATGTGAGCTACAAAGGAGTCGGTGAGAAAATACTAGCCTGTTGAGATAATGCATTGGTGCTTTGTGATTGCCTGTGAAGCCTGGACTCTCCTCTTAATGGGATAGTAAGAAATGCCTGTCTGCTTGGACATTTTGTTAAAGCTTTGTGAGTAATGTTAGATAGAAAAAAAGTGCACTAGTTATCAAATAACACTCTAAAAGCAGCTGTGCTTAATAGGTGAGTACACCCAAATAGGGGGAAAAAAGGAAGATAGCACTGCCCTTCACAAACTCAAAAAATATATTCCTAAAATGTTATAAATTGTGAAATTATCACAAAAGTGATAAAACAATTTTGTGTTATCCACAACACCTGTGTTGCACAATGCCTGTGCTAATAATACTTCAGTAAAAACTCTTGGTCTAAAAGTCTAGACACTATAAGCCATAATAAACATTGAGAAAAAATGTGAATAACAAAAAATATATACTTTTGGTAGTACATCTCGTAGAATGTGAACATATAGAAAGTCCTGTATTAAATCTCACAGGTGATGCACAACTCCCACTTAATCTACATATCCATATGTGAAGTCCAATTATTTCTTAATACAATAAAGCCCTTGAAATATGTGAAGATATATCTTCCAACTTTTATAATCCACACCACGTCCGTAAATGCATAAACAATTGGTGAAGCAGTGCTCTCCACCGTGCTCAAAGACAAGATCTGGCCAAACTCACCGACTCCTATTGCTCACCATATTTCAGATGAACAATATGATCAGATGTTGATATGTATAGAACCAAATCCTCTCCTTCGTTTTTTGATCCGACAATAAATTGGGGGTATATTCCTCCCAACTCTGGCTTATCTTTCCAAAACCGTATAATACTATTCCTCCCTCCATTTTCCACCTTCTCTTGTACTCAGAGAGATAAAAATGCTTCCCACAGTGTAGTATGTCAGAATCAATTTATTTAAAATGATTAAAATGCACTTACAATTAGAATAAGGCAATTGCACATGGCTTGTGTCCACTGGAGTCCCTCTCTCTATGATCGTAATGCTTGCAAGGATCCGCCCAGAGGTGAGTCGGTGACTGGCCAGATCTTATCTTTCTCCCACATTTTAGGAATATATTTTCTGAGTTTGTGAAGCGCAAAGCTCTGTGAGTGCCTATGAAATTTGGTTCATCAGCTTCTCTCCAGCGTCTGAAGCTGGATAGTGACACGAAGCAGCTTATACAAGCGATCCGCCGGCTCTATAGCCGGCGGATCGCTTGTATGTTAACGGGCATCGCTACCTGTTTTAAAATGTTGTGTCTTTCCCGCTCGCGCACAAGTGGGTGGGGCTAACAGGTATATACACGGCCTGTTACATCCAGGAAGCTCCCGGCCGGCTGTTTTTTTACAACGCCGGCCGGGAAGCTGTTAATAGGGTGCAATCCCACACTGAATTACCTGGCACCTCTTAGTAGTTATTGGATAAATTCCATGTAATGTTGCAGCAAGCTCTTGAGAAAGTCACTAGAGACATTACAGACCAGATTACTAAAGAAATTAGAGAACTTAGAAATAAAATCTTGATGATAGAACACAGACTGGATGATGTAACAGTCCTTGAGGGGCATGAAGAGGAGATTGCTTCCTTAAAATCCAATGTTTTGGAACTACATGATAAAATAGAGGATACAGAGAACAGAGCATTCAAAAGTGAGGATTAGGGGAGTACCAGAATGTATTCTGGATATTTCTGAAACTGTGAAGGTTGTTTCAAGAACTAGCACCGGATCTGCCCCTAGAACGGTTAGAAATGGATGGGATGCATAGGGGCGCCCTAAAGAATATTTGCCCCAGACGGCAAGGAGTAAAAAAGATCTGGCCCACCAAGGCTTTAATTACCAATTGTTTGCAGTGACAACAATTCAGAATCGTAGGAGCTTTAGGAGATATGTAACAGCATTAGAGAAGCACCATATTCAATACCGATGGGGCTTTCCCTTTTAAACTATGTTTTTCGTATAAAGGCAAGCAATGCTTGCCTATGACATTGGAGGCAGCAGAGAAATTATTTGTGTCCCTGGGGCTCATGGATGCAGATGAGCAATTTCATGCACTACACAAGCAGAGTGAGCCCCATTTTAAAGATGCACATAAGAAAAAGGACACATCCCTGAGTGTGGATGCAGCCCAGCAAAAAGTGCAAACGAACGGGATGTGTTAGTAATGTTTAGGTGAGGGGAGAGAGGTGAAGAGCAAAAGGGTGAATGAGAGAGAGGAATTGTGTCTTCTTTGATCTGCAATAAAAAATGCAATGCAAGTTGTATTAAATATAGGATAAAGAGCCAATCAAGAACAGGTCTAAAACCATAGCAATGAAAACTTATCAGAAACCAGCAAACTCAGGTGTTAACACTAAGGATATGTGGACAAGATGGTGTGGCCTCCTGGATGTAGCAAACACTGTAGAATCCTGTGATCTGCTCAGTGGTTTATCAGTAGGAAGATCTAAGCAAGCAGATTTCTTTCTAGGAGTGATTTTTCTGCCATAGAGAGGGTTCAGGGACCAATTTAGGCAAAGGAACCCATCCTGATAAAATGGGGCAGTTAATTCGGAGATCTGAACAAAAAGAAGGCAGGTCTGCAGGAATTCGAAGTGTGGCTGACTTGCCACCTCTCCTGGCAATAAGGCTGAAAGGAAAGCCCCATTTGTAAAGGATGTTATTGTCCCTTAGAGTCAAAAGAGGATGCAGCAGACAGCGCTGTCGTAGAGCTATTCAAGATAAGTCAGAATATATCTGGATAGGAGCACCATCAAATTCAATAGATCACAGATTGAGAGCTTTTTGGAGTATTTCTTCTTTGACAGCATAATAGTGTATCCTGCAAATGACGCCATGAGGATTGGAAGAAGAACCTCTCGGTCTCAGGGCACTACGAACTCTGTCGATCTCGATTTGTGTTTGTAGAGGGTTTACCCAATACATTGTTAAGAATAGTTTGGAGAGTATCAAACACATTTTCAGTGCCTGTAGCTTCAGGTAGACGCTTAATGTGAAGGTTATTACATCTCCCCCTATTATCAAGATCCTCTTAATCAGTGGTTCTAAACCTGTGTGACCTCAGGACGCACGTTTGTCCTTGGTTATTATGTCGTAACCCAAGTTGCACTGCAATAGAATGCACGGCATTGCGGTACCACGCGTTCTGGTGCAGATGATCGAACTGTGGGAGGTGCGTTTGGAGTACCATTTAAATGAATGGCAACGCAACATACCTCCCACACCAGAACGTGTAGTAGGTGTGATTGCATGGTACAGTGCATTAATGGCGTGGGTATTTGCAATTGATGCACTGTACTAGTGTGAATGGGCCCTCAAAAACACTGACATACATACACAACTGCTGACACAATCTCACACACTCAGACATTCTGATACACACTCCATTTCCACCCAACCTTACGCGAACTGGAATGGATCCTCAGCCGGGGGCCAATGTGCGATGCTGTGCTGTGACAGAGCTCCATCCATATGTGAATTGTACAGCTGCCTTGCATGCCCTCTAGAGGTGACGAGAGCCAGAATGTGATGTCACTGTGGTCCAGGCACTTCTACAGGACACATGAGGGAGCTGTAAGCAATGCACGTATGGATGGAGCTCCCTCGCAGCCATAGCCCCATCATATTCCACCTCAAGCTGACACTTACCTCTGGGCAGCATATTCTGAATTGCTGCTTGGTGATAGAACTGTCAGTACTGCACTAGGGGGAGGCTTAGGAGCCCCTCACATAGAAAAGTGGAAGGCATGCAGCGACCCACTGAACACAGGGTCACAACCCACTTTTGGGTCACGACCCACCAGTTGAGATATCCGGGAACTTCAGCATCATTTAGAGCAGGGGTAGCCAAACTCCGGCCCTCCAGCTGTGGTGAAACTACAAATCCCATGGTGCATCTCTTTCAGGGATTCATGTCTGTGGCTGTGAGAATCTTGCAATGCCTCATGGGATTTGTAGTTCCGGAGTTTGGCTACCCCTGCTCTAAATGATGCTGAAGTTCCCGGATATCAGCAGCTTATTGTACAAACTGTGATTGAAGTTTTTTTACTCTTGCTTGGTGGTCTGAAGTTCGTCATCTATTCCCTCCGCTCTGTGGGAAAGTTGTTGGATATCAGATCTAAGTAGCTTTATTTAAGTTCTACAAGTTTCCCGCACTTGAATCAAAAGACGAAAATCCTTTTTGGTAGGGATATGTTTGATATAGTCTCTTCAAGAGGTAAATTCCTTCTCATCCATGTTAGAAGAAAGAGAATGGCGAAAGGATGAGGATTTGCGCATATGGGTAGAATCCTTCATGCGTTCAGTGGTTTTGGATGGGGGTGGAGGGGGGGATCCAAAGGAGAATAATCCAAATTTGCTGTAGATTGCTGCCTAGCTTGCAGAGTTGGAAAAGGGATTGTATCAACAGGAGGATCTGCTATAATCGGGGCAATGTCCTCATTTCGTGTGCTAGGAGGAGGAACTTGTGTGGCACTAGAATTCCTAGATCTAGGAGGTCTCTTATTTTTAGGATCTTCGTCCATAGGTAGTGCCCATAAGGCTATTGGAGAGGAACAATCCCTACCGGATTCTATAATAGAATGCTGTGTGACAGGCTGCACTACAGGGACCGTGGTCACAAACTGCAGGCCCTGGGAGTCTGAGCTAGGTGACGAACGGGCAGTGCCCCTTGTGGTAGTAGTCTACATACATGAGACTCTGAGCCACGCATGGGAGCCAACAGCAGCCGATTAGGATCTGGACACCCGGGAACCGAATCCAAAAGACCCGGGAGAGGAAGGAGGAGTCCATGGACTGCAGAGAAACAGCAGTGGGAGACTGATGTGACGACTGCTTTGCTGGAGAAGTCGGGTCCAGGGCCATCTTGTCCCCGGTCTCTGCAAAAGATGGATCCAAAGGATCAAAATAGTGTTTTATTGAGACAGCTTTAGATAGCAAATAACTGTGGAGATGAACTGGAGCTGTTAGATCAAGATTCTGTTCAGCTTGCCATCTAGCCACGACCCCCCCAAACAGTATTTTTTTTTTTTTTTATTGCCAAACCTCTAGGTTTTTGTTTGTAATACAGTTATATACAGGTTAGTATTCCAACTTAATTTTCTTTCTTTAAAGAGGAACTTTACCCTCTGCATACCTTATTTTCCTTTTTACTGCCCATTCTTCTCACAGTGGCCGTTTTCACTAAGTGAAGATTAATCCATCTCACTTTCCCTGGAACTCTGGCATATGTGACTAGTGACCATGCACATCTACCAAGGGGAAGAAAAGCCTTTTTTGCCTGAGATCTTATGAGATTTTGCTGTTTACATATGAGATTTCCCAGCAATGCACTGCTAATGTATCCTTACCAGGATGCATCTATTGGGCATGGGCTACATAACTAATGCTAAGAAGACCAGGAAATGGAAAATCAGTAACTGTAATTAAAAGCAAAATATGTTTACCTAATGAATGTAAGATGATTTCATATCAGCATATCGAGCTGAATGCTGATGTGATTTTTAGTGAAAGTGGTAAAGGTCCAAATTGTATGCACTTTGCCCAGTGTAATTTTGGGATTGAGGTGTCATCCTACGCTGTGTCTAATTGGCCAACACGAGTCCCCTAGCCATTTACATAATTTTAAGCTGCTCGATTGACATTGACCTGTTGCCTCAGCAGCTGCACCTATATGATAAGAGTTAAGAGATGATAATGTAAATAAATAAAAATTAATGAATTAAAAAAAAAATAAAAAATATATATATATATAATATATATATATATATATATATACACATACATATATATTGATATTTGGGGAATATTTAGCACATATGGTGAGCTTAAGGACTAGTCTCGAAGCTGCTTTAAAAGAAAAAAGGACGGTCTTTTAAATCTTTTGTAACAGATGGTTTTCTTAAGTTACATCAACGTAAGGTTTGCTTGTCTTTCAGCAATAGACAATATGACAATGTCTCACCGACTCAAGATTGTCAGATATACTCCATGTGTCCCAGTCCCAGAACTTTATGGTTTTCCTCAGCAAACTCCTCAGCCAAAGCTGCTAAAGGGTACTTCTATCTCCCAGGTGCCTTCAGCACACACACATAAAAAGGACGATCCTCGAGAGATCCGAGCATAACAATATTTAACCCCTTAAATATGCAATGCTATCCGCATGGTCTAGAATCAACACAAAAATGCAAAGAAACAATTTTCAGTTCAACCGACCACAGAGGTTACTGAAGACCGAGACTGGCAAGGAAGTAAAACATTGAAAAAAGTTTATTCAAACATGTAAATACATAACACCATCATTGTGAACCTGACACTAGAACATTAAAATGATAGACAACGTTGTCCACAGACCTCATCCATATGTTGTTTCAGGTGCGGAATGACTGTATAAATCAGTTGCTCACCGTATCTCCCCCACGTCCTGACGAAGCCCTGATGTGGGAGGGGCGAGATGCGTAGATGTGTTACGTGTGTCGGACGGCTTACCACATTGTTGCCACATATGGATGATATACCTACAATTGTGGAATGACTCATGGACATAGATAATAAGACCGGCGAATACGATCGAACATCCTCGGATTGTGGGCAGTAAACCCAGCTTTCATTTCAATCGACAGATGGACTATCGTTATATGGGCACTGAGAACAGTAATTAGAGCACCACAAGCGTGAGTAAGATCGCCAATTACCATATGCAGACATCTTCTCACATTTAAATGTAGAAATGCTAGATGCCTCCTGCCCCAAAGATGTTACTCATGAATTCTTTCATTGATATTCACCCTTTAGATTGTAAGCCCTCACGGGCAGGGCCCTTATCATCTTGTCTTGAATTGCATTGTAATTGTAATTGTAATGTCTTACTTATATTGTAAAGGGCTGCACAAACTGTTGGCGCTATATAAATCCTGTATAATAATATACTGCAACAATAATCTGGGACTGCCAAATATATAGGTAGCACACCAGCTTAATTATGAGTGCTCATTCCATGCCGGCTTGTCTTATTGTGGTCGAAACAGTTTGGCAAGGACACTAGTTATTCAGACTGCTCACCTGCAAGGGCTGTTGCATGAGTGGCGATCATAGGCAGTATCTTTAACAGTATTTTTAGAGAGAACTTTCTACATTGTTTCATCTTTTTGAAAGCAATCTGGTTGTTTTTTCTCATGTTTCGGGAATCCTCGATGACACATTGAATACCATTATTTGTAAATTCCTTTCACAGCAATTAAGACTTTATTATTTACATATGTTGAGCCGATCCTGGATGAATGCGAGTGTGGTCAGGTTCACAATGATGTTGTTATGTATTTACATGTTTGAATAAACTTTTTTCAATTTTTTACTTCCTTGCCAGTCTCGGTCTTTAGTAACCTCTCTGGTCAGTTTTCCTACTTGAACCAACAATTGTTTCTTTGTGCCTTCAGCGCACACACACACCCACACTGGCTACTGGGTAGAGTCCTTCTGAACACAATCTGTTCCTCTTCCCAGCAGCCAGCACCCTTTCCATAAGGGCTGTGCACAGGTGTGCAATCACTAAGTGCTGGCCACTACTAAACCAAGGGCCCAGGAATGGAGATTTCATCCCTACCAACTCTCTTTGAAATCTCCCAGTTCCAGGGTCCCATGCCAAATCCAGAAATCCTGGGGAGAACTGCAAAGCCAGCTCTTTCCCAGTAAATAACTAGCTTCCAGGAACTGCTCAGCCCCCCTGGCTGAGATTCCTAGGTGACTACAACACCCAGTTCTACCATTGGATTGGTCACACTGTATATGTATGTATATATATATATAGCTATATATATA
>NW_017307904.1:114109-119828 GCF_000935625.1 Nanorana parkeri
ATTGTGACAGGGTGTGTGGAAGAGTAGTGGAGGGGAGGTATGTAGGACCCAGAATCCTCCATAGTCTCTATCCACTCACACATCTTTCCTTAATTAAGTAGTTAGCAGTAGCTAAATTCAGAGGCTGCTGACTCCTGGGGAGAAGTAGTTGACTGGACTGCTGGGGCAGGGTGGTTAGTGAAACCAGAGGAAAAAAAGACTGTTTATTTTGTTTATAGATTAATCTGCTTGGATAGCAAGGGTTGCTGTGAATGTTTAGTTAGTGCTCTAAATGAGCTAGGATTTTGTTTGTAGTTTTAAATCATCTTTTGAGTGTTGTTCAACGCCACTCAGTGACATGTAAATAAAGAGTGTTTATATTCACAAATGCATGCTGGAAGCTGGTCCCTAGAGGACCGTGTTGTGTGGCTGGAACCCAGTGCCCTGGGTGAGTGCTGTATCACAATATGGTCGAGAATCCAGACACAACACTAAATGGTCCGTGGGTGTAACAGTTTTTTTTGCTGAGCACTGCTGATAGACAACTTTTCTGTGAAGCTGTCAGACATTTGCATGAAAGATGGAGGACGTAGTGAAGGCCTTGATGCAGGCTACTGCAGATCAACAGGAAACAAACCGTTTGGTTGCTGCACAGGTCAACAGCATAATGGAGGTTCAGCGGGAAGACAGAGCTGCACTTACAAATGTCCTGCAACAGATACTTCTTCCACCCTCAGTGACCCAAACTGTCTGTAAAGAACGACGAATTAAAATAAATGACTAAGATGACAGAGGCGGATGATGTGGAGGCCTACCTCACAACCTTTGAAAGGATTGCTCTCAGGGAAGCATGGCCAAAGGAACAGTGGGGATGGCTGCTTGCTCCATGTCTGAGTGGGGAAGCCCAGAAAACCTATGAGGATTTGTCTCACAGCCAGGCCCAGGACTATGACACACTGAAAAGTGAAATCTTAACCTGCCTGGGAGTAACGCCGGCAATTCGCGCCCAAAGGTTTACTAAATAGACTTATGATGGGGGAAAGCCCCAAGAGTACAGATGTATGAATTGTTGAGGCTGTCGCAGAAGTGGTTACAACCGGAGCATAACTCAGCTTCTAAAGTTGTGAAGATAGTTGTTGTGGATCGATATCTTAGGAGTCTGCCAACGGGACTTCGTCAGTGGGTCAGCCAGGGAGACCCAAAGGACCCAGAGCAAATGATGGGTCTGGTTGAAAGATACTTGACTGCTAAGGATCTGCACACCACTGATTTTCAGCCCAGTTCAAAACGTCCTAATAACAAGCCAAATGAAAGAAGTGGAAGAAACGGGTTAGCAGGAGGACAAAATTGGGCTGGGAACATGGTGAGAAATGGAGTCCCAGGTTTTCAACCCCAGTTCAAGGACAGATTGAAGGACAAATACGATGCTTTAGATGTCAGGAACTGGGACATTTTGCACGTAACTGTCCCCAGACTGAAGAACCCATGGAATGTAATATAGGAGCCAGAGACAGCTGTCTGTAGTAGCTATGTCTGCAGGTTGTTCAAGGACTGTGCAGATTGAGGGTAAAAATATACATGCTCTCATCGATTCTGGAAGTGAGGTTACATTGGTAAAAAGGGGTTTGCTTAATGATGAAATGATTGATACATTGCAATCACTTGAGGTTGTATGTGTAAACGGTGACACTCACTCATACCCTACTGCAGATGTTGACATTTTTACTGATGTTGTAATGGTTAATTGTCGTGTAGGTGCAGTACCCATTTTGCCATATGATATGGTGATAGGCAGGGACTTTCCTTACTTTCGACAAATATGGGAACAATCACTAGAAAGTAAGGATAACCTCCCACGGGAAGGTCAAGGGGTAGTGGACGAAGATAATATTTTTCCT
Source organism: Nanorana parkeri (assembly GCF_000935625.1). Taxonomy (NCBI): domain Eukaryota; kingdom Metazoa; phylum Chordata; class Amphibia; order Anura; family Dicroglossidae; genus Nanorana; species Nanorana parkeri. Next base: position 115,987 of record NW_017307904.1, read on the forward strand.
TTCTCTAATGTTAATTTGGGATCAGACAGTGGAATAGAGTTACCTCTAGTTTGTTTGGGTAATGAAGCTAAACCTCCAGAAAGTAATGAGGCCACTGTAAGAGATGTACAATTTCAGGATCTGGAAATTAGTCCGGGTAGTTTCCATGCTGCCCAGTGGGAAGACCCAAGTTTAAAAGCTGCAAGGGAAAATGTACAGATGATAGAGGATGCTATCACAGATCCTAATAAACCTTTGTGTTTCCCTTATTTTAAGGTAAAGCGTAATCTACTCTATAGAGTGGAAAAAAAGGGGATTGATGAAGTGGACCAATTATCAGTTCCCAGACCCTACAGAAATATTGTCCTTAAGCTGGCTCATAGTTATGTGTTAGGGGGGCACCTGGGGATTGAGAAAACCAGAGAGAGAGAGAGTACTTGGCCAGGTATTTTTGCAGAAATAGAGAGATTTTGTAAATCTTGTCCAGAATGTCAGCAAAAAGCTCAGTTTCAAGGTTTTCGTAATCCATTAATACCATTACCTGTCATAGAAATTCCTTTTGAACACATTGCAATGGATTTAGTGGGGCCATTGCCTATGTCCGTTAGGGGGCACCAGTACATATTAGTTATACTAGATTATGCAACTCGGTACCCCGAGGAAATACCTTTATGACACACATCTTCTAAGAATATTGCAAAGGAGTTGATGATGATGTTTACCAGGGTAGGCATCCCAAAAGAGATTCTTACAGACCAAGGAACCCCTTTTATGTCGAATGTCATGATGGAATTGTGTAAACTTTTTTTTGTGTGAAAATCAAACAGCTTAGATTGTCAGTTTACCACCCCCAAACTGACGGGCTGGTTGAAAGATTCAATAAAGAAGGGAGGGAGCTCTGCTCCTAGACGGATGGAATCTCCGCTCCCCGTAGCAGACAACACCGGAGGGCTATACTGAGGACAGCTGTATAGATCCTCCTTGGTAGGGTGACAGGTCGTGATGGCCGGGGGGACGTCCAAGAAGAATGACACGCAGCCCCGGACGGGTTCGAAAACTGCAAACGGCAGTAGCAGCAAAGCAAAGATGGCGGCGGTGCCGAGCCCTCGTGGAGGCAATGATACTGTACAGAGAGGAGGAGAGGAGTCGGCTCTTAGGAAGAAGGTATCGGTGAGTGATCGATCTAGAAGGGAGCATTCCCCCTCATTAATTGAAAGGACACTAGAAGATATGCTTATGTTACAGCAGGCTTCTCTCCCCTCTAGCCCTCTTAGCGCGGATGTAGAGGTAAAACTGGGGGGAGAGATAGAAGAGAATAATATCTTAATGAAATTCTCAGAAATGCTGGAACAAGGGCTGAATAAAATGGCCAAACAGATCACTACTGAGATTAGAGCTGACATCAGAGAGCTGGGTACACGTATAGATTCACTGGAAGCAAAATTGGATTAAACTATACTACGTACAAATCAAAATACGAAAGATATACAGCATTTTCAGTACCAAATGGATGAAGTGTTCTCTAAAGTTGATGACTTTGAGAATAGATTACGTCGTTATAATTTTCGCATCAGGGGGCTCCCTGAAACAGTGACAGATTTGGAAACAAATGTGAAACTTCTTATGAAAGATTTATTACCTGAAGTAGAAGATCATAAGTTGGAGCTGGATAGGATTCACCGGGCCTTTATGACTAAAAGGCTGGATGGACATGCTAGAGATGTTATTGTCAAACCGCACTTTTTCAATATAAAGGAGCAGATTATGCATGTGAGTGCAAGGCAACGTGTAGAACTTTTCGTTTCAGGACATCCTATTCAAATCTTTGCTGATATCTCTCCAGCTACAATACAAAAAAGGCGCACTTTGAAACCTATGCTACAGGTTTTAATATCTAAGGATATAAAATATAGGTGGGCACTTCCATTTAAGTTGACATTTGTTTTTAGGAGCAAGCCCTACTCTATTACAACATATGCTGAGGGTGAACAACTAATGAAACAGCTGGGACTGCTCTCGGAGGATTGGGAAGCATTGCAGTTGGATAACAGGGGCCGGACTGAATATATGGCATCTTGCCCAATATCCCCTATGTGGCATAAACCACAAGGAAGATTGTCATCTCCTTCAAGTGTAAGGAATTAGAAGGGGTGTTGCCTTTTTTTTTTTCCTCAAAATTTTTTTTTCCCATTCTTCTCTTAGTAAGAAAAAAAAGTGTAAAATGTATATAGTAAATAGTATTTAATGAGGATTGGAGATTCGACTGGGCTAGGTAGTTGTGTGCCCTGATTTGACCTAGCTCTCGGGATTTCCTGGGATGGAGGTCAAATCGTGTGTTGACATGGGGTCAATACCCTTGAAGATTGGGAGGGCAGGAGGTGAAACTGCCCAAAATTTTTGTGGGGTAGTGCATGTCTTTTTTAGGTGGTATATGTGTGTTTTGTATGTGTATGGCTGTTCTTTGTTCCCCTCCGAATTATATGTTAGACTCCGATGGATCCATCCAACCTATAAGATATATTTGAGCAGGGATAAGTAGACCAGAAGGTTAGTTATAGGCCCCAGCATAGAGTCGAAAGTTGGTGTTGATGATAGTTAAACCACCAGTAGTGTTTGCATCCCATAATGTTAGGGGATTGAACTCCCCATAAAGAGGAAAATGGCTTTCCAGTATTACCATTCATTAAAGGTCGGGATCTTGTTTTTACAGGAAACGCATTTTCCTGAAAGCTATCAACCTAAATATATGAACTCACACTATCTGCAGTTTTTTCTAGGTAATGCACCAGATAAAACCAAAGGAGTGGCCATTTGCTTCTCAACTCAAACTAGTTTTCGCTCTTTGCTGGAGATTAAGGATCTAGAAGGTAGATACTTACTTTTGAAGGGATATTTGGATTAGAAGCTGGTTACACTAATATCATATTATGCACCTAACTCTGCCCAAATTCCGTTTTTTGTTGCCATGTTAAGTGAATTATCACCATATTTTGAGGGTGTGGTAATCTGTGCAGGGGACTCCAACCTTGCTATAGCTAGTAGTTTAGATAGAACTAGCTCAGGTGAATACAGAAGGAGATATCCACCAAAAGCAGGTACGCAGCTAGCGAAATTAGTAAATTATCATGCTTTAACTAGTTTTTTTTTTTTTTTTTTTATATTTAATTTTTATTCTTTTAAATAGTGAACAATTACATTACATTACAATTTACATAATTATTAAGCCATCAATTACAGTTTTAAATAAGCTCGATTTAGGCTTAATAAGCAATACAACAAAAGCAGAAAATAAAAATAGGGGATGAAAGGGGGAGGGGCAGGTCAGAAAGATTAGGCTTGGAAAGTTCTCAAGCAGGCGTCCTTGTCCTATATTAATATTAATATCAGTATTGCCTCCTAGGACAGTGTCGTTCCGTTTCACGGTCTCTCATATTCTATTGGGCAAATTATTGATAGGCGTCTCAGGTTACTATAGTTACTAAATGAGGGGATGTGATCTTAAAAGCGTTCCACGGGGCCCATGTAGTTTCATATATAGATAAACGATCCTGTCTTGCTAAGGTGAGTTTCTCCATCAGGCTTAAATAGCCTACTTTCTGTGTCCATTCTATAATTGTAGGTATCGTGGCGGTATTCCAATATTTAGGAATAAGGAACTTAGCTGCGTTCAGTAGATATGGTAGCAACGATTTCCGATATTTTGTAGGTGATATTTCCGCTAAGTGCAGTAGGCAGGCCCAGGGATCGTTAGGGGCAGGCGAGCCCGTTATTAAGGTAATCGAGTGAATAACTGGCGTCCAGAAAGGTTTGATCTTGGGGCAGAACCACCATATATGCCAGTGGGTGCCTGTAAGGCCACATCC
>NW_017307904.1:120008-130528 GCF_000935625.1 Nanorana parkeri
TGTAGCTGGTGGTACATCCAATTGTCCAGAGGTCTAGTACCAAACCTATTCTGTATATGTTGTAGTGTACTGATGAGCCCTGATTCCTGTATGACCTCATGTAGTTTAAAAGGTTTATTAGTAGACCAGTGTCGTAGACCATTATCCAACAGGCCTGGAAAATAATATGTATGACCCCGTAGGGGCAGTAACGGAGAGTTATAAGGACCAATTAGTTGGGGATATAATTTTGTCCATATGGTTAGGGTGGACCTCGTCAGTGGGGAGGTGGAGTTCAGCAGCTCTCTATGTTCTGGTGGAATCCAGGGTATCGTCGATAACGATTGACCTGCCAATGTAGTTTCCAAGTAGACCCATTTTTTACTCCCCAATTGGTAGGTCCAGTCTATTACCCTGTTGAGTGCCACAGCATAGTAATATAGATTAAAATCTGGGAGGGCCAGTCCACCTTCCTGTCTAGTCCTTATAAAGGGTCTGTCGGGAGATTCTGGCTCTAGATCGATTCCAGATATATTTATCGACCTCTTTACGCAAGGTCCTAAGGTAGCATTCAGGTAGGGGAATAGGTACAGCGCTAATCCTGCCTGTCAAGGTGAGACAAGGTCGATCGTTTGTCCACCTCGACAGGTCTGTTTTGATGCTATTCAGAAGTGGAATATAGTTATACGTCATCAAGTCTGAAAATTTAGGGGTCAGGTTTATGCCTAGTTATTTCAATTTACGTGTTTTCCATGTAAATGGTGACATACTACGTAAATATTGGCATTCTTGTGGGGAAGCTGTAATATTCATGATTTCTGATTTGTGTAGATTTATACTAAAATTTGATGCCAAACCGTATTGTTCGAATTCCTTAAGGAGGTTCGGTATTGTTGTTCTGGGCTGTCTCACAAAAAAGAGAATGTCATCAGCATATGCCGCTATCTTGTGTTCATTTCCCTGGACCTCGATACCTTTGATGTTAACGTTATTCCTAATAGAGATGAGCATGGGCTCTAGGGATAATACAAATAAAAGTGGTGACAAAGGGCATCCCTGACGGGTGCCATTGTGTAGTTCAAAGACTTGAGAGACTACCATTAATCTTAATTTGTGCCGTGGGTTTATTATAAAGTGTCTTAATTGCGTGTAATATTCTTGGGCCTAGCCCATAGTGTTCTAACGTGATGTTTAGGAAATCCCAATCGACTCTATCGAACGCTTTTTCAGCGTCGGTTGAGAGAATCATAGTCGACAGAGTGGAAAAAAATACATGATTAACCAGTGTCAGTGCCCGTTGCGTGTTGTCTCTAGCCTCCCTGCCCGGTATGAACCCGGTCTGGTCTGCTGAGATAAGATGGGATAATAAAGGAGCCAATCGGTTGGCTAAGATTTTTGCGTATAACTTAATGTCAGCATTTAATAAAGAAATAGGCCTGTAGCTGCTACAAACACTTGGGTCCTTGCCGGGTTTAGGAAAGACTGAGATATGTGCATGTAATGTGGTAGTTTCGGGGGGTCTACCAGTGAGGAAGGTATTTAGGTATGTGCATAGGTGGGGTATTAGTATAGTTTGGAAGGATTTATAATATTTTAGTGAGAACCCATCTGGCCCAGGGCTTTTTCCCATTGGTGAAGTAGCTATAGCCTCATTCATCTCCATTTCCAATATTGGGGCTTCTAGGGATATCTTTGTAGTCTGGTCAATTTGAGGGAGGCTAAGGTTGGCTAAGTACTTACGAATAAAGTTGTCATGTCGTTTTTCAAGCTGTTTAGTTGGGTTAGTTCTCACATTATATAGTTTAGCGTAGTATTCCTTAAAGGATTGGGCTATCTCCTTCGTGGAATATGTGATAGAGTCAGTTGCGTTCTTGATTTTAGAAATAAATCCAGCATTTTGGCGTGCCCGCAGAATACGGGCTAGTCGCCTACCTGGCTTATTTCCAAATTCATAAGTCTGTTGGGACATATAATTAATTGATCTAGTATAGTTATTTGTAGTACCTTACATAGCTCTTCACGTGCTTCAGATAGTTCCTGTCGGCCAGCTTCTGCTAGGGATTGTTTATGTGCTCGTTCTGGTTATTTTGTGCGTTAATTCTGTGATTTTCTGTGTGCGTTCCTTTTTTTTACGTGCACCTAGTGCTATAAATTTCCCCCGTATCGTTGCCTTATGGGCTTCCCATAAGGAGATAGGGGAGATAGATTCCGTCTCGTTTTCCTTAAAATATAAGGTAAGGTCTTCTTTTATAGTTTGTTCGCTTTTTGGGTCAGCCAATAGCTGTTCATTAAGTCTCCATCTATATGGGGTTCTAATCTCGCCAGGTCTCTCCAGGCTGATAGATATGGGGGCGTGGTCCGATATCGTGGCAGTGTGTATATTCGCTTCCCGCAGTAAATCCAAGTGTCTATGTTCTATAAATATATAATCTATACGTGCGTACATATTATGTGCTGGTGAGTAGATTGTGTAATTTTTATCGTATGGGTGTAATATGCGCCAAGTATCCATGAGTTGTAGTTTATGAAACTGTGTTTTAAGTTTAGAGCTTTGTCTATATGATATGTGTGATCGGCCAGAAGATGTATCTAGTAAAGGGTCTATATGAACATTAAGGTCCCCTGCAAGTATAGTTATACCTGCCTGGAAGTCTATCAGGGAATTTATTATTTGATTTAAATACGTGACCTGGGATTGATTTGGGCCGTATACATTTGCAAGGGTATAAATCTGCTGCCCCCCGTATAAATATATATCTCCCGGCAGAGTCCGTTTTCATTTCAAGTAAGTTGAGTGGCAAGCGTCTATGGAATCCGATGGCCACCCCGCTTTGTTTGCTAGATGGTGACGTGCTATAATACCATACTGGGTAGTGTCGTGAATACAATTTAATTTGCGAGGTATGGGCTATGTGTGTTTCTTGAAGGAACACTATGTCTCCGTCTAATATTTTCAGTTCAATATGTTTAGCGGGGGTATTAAGCCCCCGTACATTATAGTTAATTAGTTTGATATCCGCCATTTAAGGGTACCCAATCCGCCCCTTTCCCATGACAGCTTCTGAGACTGTCTTCCTGCCTGTCAGTTATGACCAGGTATTGGTGATGGGGTATGGAGGGGCGGGAGGGGAAGGGGAACACTTGGGTATTAAGGTTATACAAATTAAGAAAAAACAGACATATACAAATTGTGAAGAATCGGGGCAAAGGTCCCCCGTCTTGGTCTTCAGTGTTATATATCAAGATACACTGAGGTATTACTTTACTTAAACCGGTTCTCTTAGAACCATATCTATACCTTGCGGGTTGCATGGCAGGATCATCTAGGGTGCTGCCAGTTATAGCGGGTCTTAAGCAGTCCATGGTGCCAGAGCCCCTTATTGTCTCCATGGCTGCCAAGACCGGCACATACCCGCAAAATTTGCTTCGTTAGTATTTACATCCTTATATCCAAATTTATCAATAAGCATATTTACCAACGTCTCATATTAGTCCATCCCGTATTCAGCCTGAAGGAGAGGTCTTTTTATAGCTTGTTCCGCTGTCCCCTTTCTTATTGAGCCAACGGTAAAGCAGCACCCACTGTCTTCCATTGTGGATCTTGCAGTGGTGGAAAAATCTGTAGTATGTCGCTCCAATCGGGTAGCTTCGGGGCTTTTACCTGCAGGCTCTCGCAGAAGGCCTCCAGTTCTTCTGGGAAGCGGAGAATTGATGTCTTGCCGTGTCTCTTAGCTATTAAGCAGGCCGGGAACCCCCACCGATATTGGATGTCTTTGGAGCGAAGCAGGTCCAGCAACGGGCGCAAAGCCCTACGTCTATTAAGAGTCTCTTTGGCAAGGTCGGAAAAAATTTGTAAGTGGACCCCATTATGTTCTACATGCGGTCTCTCTCGCAGTTTCATCATGATTATTTCTTTGTTCGTGTGGTAGTGCAGTCGGCATATCACATATCTCTAGGTATTTTAGTTTGCACAGCTAGTAGTTTAGATAGAACTAGCTCAGGTGAATACAGAAAGAGATATCCACCAAAAGCAGGTACGCAGCTAGCGAAATTAGTAAATTCTCACGCTTTAATAGATATTTGGAGGGAATTACATCCCACAAGTAAAGATTATACGTATTTTTCACAAGTTCATTAAAGTTATGCAAGGATTGATCATCTTTTTGTTTCGGTTTCTTTGGTACCCGGGGTTTCTTTTGTTAAAATTAAGGAGGCAGTATGGTCAGATCACTTGATATTGGTGATGGGATGTTCTGCACTCACGGATATAATGAAAACACGATGTTGGAACTTGGAGATTAAATGAATCTTTGTTAAATAGTATAGAGGCACAAACGGAAATAAACACACATTTAGAGGAATATTTTAAAATAAATGAGACACCTGATATGTCGGTCACTGTGGTTTGGGCTGCGCACAAAGCTACAATTAGGGGTCGTCTTATAGAACTGGCGACTAGAATCGAAAAACGGGCAAATAAACGCATGAACGACTTAGACTTAGAACTCCAGAAACTATCCAAAGCTCACAAGGAAACTCCATCAATACAACTGCTAAAGGCGATAGATAAAACTCGTTTGGAATTAAATTTGATGTTAACTACAAAGGCAGAGAGGAGTATTAGGTGGTCGGATAATACATTCTACACACATGGGGATAAAATAGGAATGCTATTGGCGAATAAACTTGCCTCTAAGAATAAGACCTACTCAATGCCCAAGATACGCTGCTCTACGGGTGTATATACGTTTAACCCACGCTTGGTATTAACTGAATTTCATTCGTTTTATGTGGACCTATGTAGGGACCATACCCCAGTAGCAGGAGATAGGCTGAGATTATTTTTAAAGGATATAACGCTGCCAGGTCTTTCGTTGGAACATAAATCGATCATGGAGGAACCGATAAAAGCTCTGGAAATTAAAATAGCAATAAAACAGACAAAACTGGGGTCGGCTCCTGGCCCAGATGGGTTGTCGATAGCATATTATAAAAAATTCTCAGAGATCTTGATTCCTAGAATGGAGACGTTCTTTAATAATCTTAGGATGGGAGGACATTTAGATTCAGACCTTAATAGGGCATTTATAACAGTTATACCTAAACCTAACAAAGATCCTGGGGAGGCCTCCAATTATAGGCCAATATCTCTGATCAACAATGATTTAAAAATTCTAACTAGTCTTAGCTAATAGATTGAAAGCTTTTTTACCCACATATACAGTATACATAAAGACCAGGTTGGCTTTATAATGGACCGTCAGGGTCCATCCCAGATTAGAAGGGCAATTGATATTATGACGTTGTTACATTCAGGTTGGGATGGGAAACCACCTCAGTATGGTATGTTCCTATCTGTGGATCTCCAAAAGGCGTTCGACTCATGTCGACTCACGGCTCACGTCGACTCACGGTTTCATGGCATTATTTATTCCCGATATTAGAAAGATGGGGGTTTGGCCCACACTTTATGGGCATACTGAGAGCGTTATATGATCATACATCGGCACAAATAAAGATGCAGGTGTATTTATCGGAGAATATTCCGATGCTCCAGGGCACTAGGCAGGGATGCCCGCTTTCCCCACTGCTTTTCGCATTGATGATCGAACCTTTGGCGATCGCCATACGCGAAAGTGCAAATATTAGAGGGTTTTTTTGTGGCCCGTGTGAATATTATATTATTTTCGAGCTTTACCCATTGCAGTGCATAAGTGTAACCTACAAAAATTCCAATCATGTATATTTAAATTTATTTGGGACAATAAACGATCTAGGCTGTCAAAGAAGGTACTGTATAAGTCTAGACAGGCAGGAGGATTGGGGGTTCCTAATTTATATGGGTATTATAGAGCAGCACAAATTGCATAGCTATCTATGATTTATAATGAGAGGTATCTTCCTGATTGGATTTCGATGGAGTCATTATCCGCTTCAGGTCTCTCTATTGATCAACTAAAATGGATGACCCCGAGAAAGAGATCGGTGGTCTTAGCTCCGACACTCTCTCATTCTTTAGCAGTATGGGACCTTGTGAAGGAAAGCAGAGAGTTTGTTTCAGTACATACCCCTTTGGCACCTATTTTTGGTAACCCTAGGTTTACTCCAGGGAGGCAACACGGTAATTTCGCATTGATGATCGAACCTTTGGCGATCGCCATACGCGAAAGTGCAAATATTAGAGGGTTTTTTTGTGGCCCGTGTGAATATTATATTATTTTCGAGCTTTACCCATTGCAGTGCATAAGTGTGACCTACAAAAATTCCAATCATGTATATTTAAATTTATTTGGGACAATAAACGATCTAGGCTGTCAAAGAAGGTACTGTATAAGTCTAGACAGGCAGGAGGATTGGGGGTTCCTAATTTATATGGGTATTATAGAGCAGCACAAATTGCATAGCTATCTATGATTTATAATGAGAGGTATCTTCCTGATTGGATTTCGATGGAGTCATTATCCGCTTCAGGTCTCTCTATTGATCAACTAAAATGGATGACCCCGAGAAAGAGATCGGTGGTCTTAGCTCCGACACTCTCTCATTCTTTAGCAGTATGGGACCTTGTGAAGGAAAGCAGAGAGTTTGTTTCAGTACATACCCCTTTGGCACCTATTTTTGGTAACCCTAGGTTTACTCCAGGGAGGCAACACGGTATGTTTCAATGGTGACAAGATAAAGGGTTATATCGTATAGCACAGGGGTTTAGGGAGCGTAAACCCTTGACTCTGAAATACTGTCAGGAGATTTTACACATGCCGCAGTCTGAACTGTTTCGATTTAGGCAATTGAATCACTTCTTGGCATCATTGCCGTTGCCGGAAAATCGATAGGCAGTTTTCTACAGTATATGAGAGATGGTGCCTAGGGAATAAGGGTCAAAATGGGGGTATTTCATTGCTGTATTCCTCACTAGTGGAGATGGAGGAGAAAATGCCCTATATGATAGCATGGGAACGGGATCCGGCAATTGACATGTCTAGGGAGGATTGGCAAAGTTGTAGCAAGCGGGGCTATTTGGGATTACTTAATGTATCTTTGATAGAAGCAAACTATAAAGTAATGTCTAGGTGGTATTTGGTCCCTTCCAGGCTGGCTAAGATCTACCCGGAGGTATCGTCTGCCTGTTTTAGGGGATGTATACATCCGGGTACTATGTATCATATATGGTGGCAATGTCCAAAAATTAGGCCCTTCTGGAACAGGGTTTATGCGCTTATATATAGAATCACAGGGGCTCGTGTTACAAATGAAGCACAATATGTTTTGTTGAGTTATCCGATTCCAGGGATTACTAAGGTTCAGGATGGACTAATCTTTTTTTCTTTTCTTAGCAGCTAAAATTACTATAGCTAAAGCTTGGAAGTCACCAAATGTCTCTTTCAAACAATTTAAATTAAACGTGTCGTGGATTATGATACATGAGAAGATGGATAGGATAATGTGCAGAAATTTGAGGCAAAATGGGGTCAATAATGGTGTGAGAGATGATATATAAGGCAGGAGGGAGCTAGTGATGAAGGGAAGGAACAAATTCCTTTTTAGGAGTCTTGTTATTTTTCCCTTACTCCTTTTCAGCTCTTTTAATAGGTTTATATTATTGTAAGAAATGTAAGGTATATGAGGAAACTGTATGGTGTATATTATAAATGTATTGAGTATGATATTAATTGATATTAATTTCTATATAACTTGATAATAATGATGTAAGTAATATGATAAGTGCTCACAATTTCTTGATAAATATATTTAATTGTACATTTTTTAGAAATAGAGGGATATAGGGTTTTAAATGGTAAATATTATGGAACTTTAAATACTCCACACAAAGTTTGGGGAGAATGATCACAATGATGGTATATGGTTGGGAGGCTCCCACGGGGATAAAGGATGGGTAAGATAAATGACATAGAAATTGAATGTTTTAGTTAATTATTTAATTATTCAAATTTATATAATAGGTATTCACAATGGTGGGAAGGTTATTTGGGTAAGGGTTGAGAAGGAGTAAGGAGGAAGAAAAAGCGCTAATGACATTGGGGAATATATGAATGTTTGTTTTTGTTTGTTTGTTTGTCATGTTGATAACCATGAAAATAAATAAAAGACTTTGAAAGAAAGATTCAATAAAACCTTAAAGTCCATGTTGCGCAAAATGATAGACAAGGATGGCAAAAATTGGGATTGTCTATTGCCATATCTTATGTTCTCTATTAGAGAAGTACCTCAGTCTTCCACAGGGTTCTCACCTTTTGAAGTGTTATATGGTAGACATCCCAGAGGTATTTTGGATGTTGCTAAAGAAACATGGGAACAGGAAAGCACCCCTTTTCGCAGTGTTATCGAACATATAGCACAAATGCAGGAGCGTATGGAAGCCATATTACCAGTTGTGAGAGAAAATATGGAAAAAGCCCAGAAGGCTCAGGAAGCCAGTTACAATAGAGGTGCTAGGGTAATGGTCTTCCATCCTGGGGACAAGATTCTAGTACTGATTCCTACAGCCGAATGTAAGTTTCTCGCAAGCTGGCAAGGACCATACGAGATAATTGAACAGGTCAGTGAGGTAAATTACAAAGTGAGCCAACCAGGCAGGAGGAAGCCAGAGCAAATTTACCATATAAATGTACTAAAACCCTGGGTAGAACGAGAGGTGTTAAAGATGAGGCAAAGTGCATTTATGCACAAAATAATTCAGACGGATCCGGAAGTACGGATTGCAGAGACTCTAGCACCTCATCAGAAGCAAGAAGTAAAGGAGTTTGTGGGTAAAAATAGAGATGTGTTCTCCCCGATCCCAGGTAAAACACAGATTGTTAAACATGACATTGTTACTGAACCATGCAAAAGGATTAACTTGAGGCCTTACAGGATACCAGAGGCTAGAAGAGAGGGAGTTAATGCCGAAGTAAGGAAAATGTTAAAATTAGGAGTTATTGAGGTTTCACAGAGTGAGTGGAACAGTCCCATTGTTCTAGTGCCCAAACCAAATGGGGAAATACGATTCTGTAATGATTTTCATAAATTGAATGAAATTTCAAAATTTGATGCGTACCCTATGCCTCGGATTGATGAATTAATAGAGAGATTAGGGTGTGCCAGATATTTAAGTACTTTAGACTTAACAAAAGGCTAATGGCAGGTTCCTCTGGCAGAAAAGGCAAAGGAAAAGCCTGCTTTTTCTACACCAGAGGGCTTATTTCAGTATAAAGTATTACCGTTTGGGTTACACGGTGCCCCTGCGACTTTTCAGAGGATGATGCAGCTGCCTACCTTGATGACATAGTGATTCATGACTGAGTGCAGACTGGGAAACACATTTGCCTCGAGTTCAGGCGGTGATAGATTCTATCCGGACTGCCGGCCTAACTGCCATCCCTGATAAATGCTCTTTAGGATTGGAAGAGGCCGAATATTTGGGCTACAGTATTGGAAGGGGGTTACTTAGACCACAAAAAGGCAAAAGTAGAGGCTATTTATTGCTGGCCTCGTCCAGTAACAAAAAATCTTGCTGGGTATTACCGTAGATTCATCCCTAATTTTGCTACAATCGCTAATGCTTTAAAAGAGTTAACTAAGTCTAAAAGTTCAGTGATGGTAAAGTGGAACCCTGAGGCAGAGCTGGCCTTTAATACCTTAAAGATGGCATTATGTGATGACCCAGTCTTAGTCACCCCCGTTTCACAAAAGGATTTGTGGTGCAAACTGATGCTTCTGATGTTGGTTTGGGAGCAGTCTTATCTCAAGTGCAGAGGGGTGAAGAACATCCCGTCATGTACTTGAGTAGGAAATTGAATGTGCATGAACAAAGATACTCTGTAGTTGAAAAAGAGTGTTTTGCAATTAAATGGACGTTAGAAGCATTCAAATACTATCTGCTTTGTAGAAGGTTTTAACTGGTTACCGATCATGCACCTTTAACTTGGATGAGGCAAAATAAAGAGACAAATGCTAGAGTGACCAGGTGGTTTCTCAGTCTTCAGGCATTTAATTTCTCTATGGAACACAGGGCTGGTAAAGCCCAGGGTAATGCAGATGGTCTTTTCCGTGTACACTACCTAATGGTGAAGGCGCTCGCCCCTATAGGTCTGAGCTGCGGGGAGGATATGTGACAGGGTGTGTGGAAGAGTAGTGGAGGGGAGGTATGTAGGACCCAGAATCCTCCATAGTCTCTATCCACTCGCACATCTTTCCTTAATTAAGTAGTTAGCAGTAGCTAAATTCAGAGGCTGCTGACTCCTGGGGAGAAGTAGTTGACTGGACTGCTGGGGCAGGGTGGTGAGTGAAACTTCTCAGAGGAAAAAAAGACTGTTTATTTTGTTTGTTTATAGATTACTCTGCTTGGATAGCCAGGGTTGCTGTGAATGTTTAGTTAGTGCTCTAAATGAGCTAGGATTTTGTTTGTAGTTTTCAATCACCTTTTGAGTGTTGTTCAACGCCACTCAGTGACATGCAAATAAAGAAAGACTGTTTATATTCACAATTGCATGCTGGAAGCTGGTTATACCCTAGAGGACCGTGTTGTTTGGCTGGAACCCAGT
>NW_017307904.1:130540-133653 GCF_000935625.1 Nanorana parkeri
TAATATTTAGGCACCATATTAAAAGTTGCTTTTGCAAAAAATATCTTTTTTTTTAGGGCTGCAGCTAACGATTATTTTCAAAATGGATTAGTTAGACCGATTATCGATTATTAAGTTCGATTAACCGAAATATAAAAAGGCTCCAGTGATGGACTACTAGTTTGTATTGAGATTGTAGTCCATCACGGGAGCAAGCTTGGAGCGGTGGAAGTAAAAAAAAGTGTGGTGTGCAATATAGTACATTATACAGCGGCACAATGCAGAATACCACCAGCTATAGAGGAATACAGCAAATCGCAGCAATAGTACATTATACTATAATGTACTATTGCTGGGATTTGTAGTCCTCTGTAGCTGGTGTTATTCTGCGTTGCGCTGTATAATTTATTATTGCTGGGATTTGTAGTCCTCTATAGCCGGTGTTATTCTGCAGTGTGCTATATAATGATTATATGGCACAAGCAAAATACCAGCAGCTGTATAGGAATACAAAAAATCCCAGCAATAGTACATTATACAATATTGTACTATTGCTGGCAGTAGTACATTATACATACAGTGTATAATGTATTGCTGGGATTTGTAGTCCTCTATAGCTGATGGTACATATACAGCACAATGTACCATCAGCTATAGAAGACTACAAATACCACTACCCCAGCAATACATTAATAGAGCACCATGTGTGTGTGTGTGTTGCAGGCTTACCTGAGCAGATTGTGGGCCTGTCTGGCAGCTGCCTTACCCCCATGCCTGCTCTTCCTTAATTGTGCCGATCGTGGAAGGTCGGGCAACGGCGAGTCGGGGAGATGCGGCATGCGGGGAGGAGAAGCGGCGTGTCCATATGGCGGGGAGGAGTTGTGTCGCGGCGGGGAGGAGAAGACCACAGACCACAGACCACACTAATCGAAATTCAACTAATCAATGATGGAAAACGTTGACAATGTTTTCCATCATCGATTACAATTGACTTAGTCAATTAATTGTTGCAGCTCTACTTTTTTTAAAATCAGGATTTACTGTTCTGTCATCACTGCACAGCAGCTGTTCATCTACTCTTCTATGAGGGGGACGGGTTAGATGCTGATATGGATGGGCACTACATCATACACAGAGGGGAAAGTAAATTCCCAATCCATGTATGCTGTGCTCCAGAAGGCTGCATGTATGACTTGGAGCAGCTGTAGTATGACAACGAGGCTCTGGACAGACCTGTGCCTCTGAACAGTAAGCCCTGGGATGTAAACTGACCATGTAAGCATGCATTTGCTTCCATGCTTTGTGTGGTCAGTTTACATCAAGGAAGAAGGGGATCTGGCAGGATCAACAAGTACTCCTTATGGAGGGAGTATGTGAAACCATTGGAGACTACTTTTTTTAAGGTTACACATAAAAAAAAATATTTAGGCTAACATACATTTTAACAATTTCACCAAAATTGACAAATTGAGAGAAAGAGCAGCAAAATGAGCTAAAAATGCTATTGAAGGGGGTCTAACAGTCTAAAACCAGGATAATATACACAGGACAAGCTAGGCAACCTTCCAACTGACATAAGGCAGCCACACACTCTTGCCATACAAATCAGTTTTACAGTGGATTGCAAAAGTAGTCATGCCGCTTAGCATTTTTCCTTTTTTCTTGCACCACCTGGAATTAGTTTTTTTTTTGTGAAAATGCCAAATATTTTTTTGTGATACAGACAAGAAATAAGACAAAAAAACCAAACTGAAAATGTGAGCGTGCATTACTATTTACCCCCCTCCCCCGCAAAAAATTACTTTGTAGAGCCACGTTTTACAGCTGGTACTGATGCAAATCTCTTGGGGTACACCTCTATAAGCTTGACACATCTAGCAACTGGGATTTTTGCCTGTTCTTCTGCTCCAGCTTCCTCAAGTTGGATGGGTTTTGCTGGTGTACAGTCATGCCACAGATTCTCAATTGGATTGAGGTCTTTGACTAGGACATTCCAAAACATTTAAATGTTTCCCCTTAAACCACTCAAGTGTGGCTTTAGAGGACCAGGAAATGGAAATTGCCCTGCTGGAAGGTAAACCTCGGTCCCAGTCTCAAATCTCTAGCAGGCCGAAACAAACCGGTTTCCCTCAAGAATTTCCCTGTATTTAGTGCAATCCTTCAATTCTGATAGTTTGCCTGTCCCTGCAAATGAATATCATCCCCACATCAAGATGCTGCAACCACCATGCTTCACTGTGGGAATGATGTTCTCGGGGTGATGAGAGGTCTTGTGCTTGCGCCAGACATAGCATTTTTCCTTTGAGGCCAAAGAGCTAACTTTTAGCCTTATCTGACCAGAGTACCTCCTTCCATATATTTGGGGAGTCTCCCACATGCCTTTTCGTAAACAGCAAATGTGTTCTGCTTATTTATTTTGTAAGCAATGGCTTTTTTTTGGCCACTCTCCCAAGAAGGCCAGCTCTGTGGAGTGTACGGCTTAAAGTGGTCCTATGGACAGATACTTCAATGATCCCATGACCTGTCCCTGACCTGTTTAGAGAGCTCCTTGGTCTTCATGGTGCTGCTTGCTTGGCGGTGCTCCTTGCTCAGTGGTGTTGCAGACTCTTGGGCCTTTGAGAACAGGTGTATATATACTGAGATCATGTGACACTTAGACTGCACACAGATGGTTTTTATTTAATTGTGTGACATCTGAAGGTAATTGGTTGCACCAGATTTTATGTAGGGGCTTCATAGCCCCTGCAGAGAAAAAACTTTTCTGTTTTATTTAATTTTTTTAATAAAACAAGTTGCTATTTTCTTAATTTCACTTCACCATTTTGTATATGCCCATTACATGTAATCCAAATTAAAAATTAATTAAAATTCCAGGTGGTAATGCAACAAAATAGGTAAAATGCCAAGGGGGATACATACTTTTTCAAGCCACTGTAGACGAAAAATGGTGAGAATTGGGGTTGGGATGGAGGAATAGGATGAGGTGGCTGAGTTAGGTTGCCCATACATTGGAGGATTTTCAAACCAATTTTTATTATAAAAAATCTTGTCAGAACATTCAATAACACCACCAAAGATTTTACAAATGTTGTTCAAAATTTCAATTGATTTTAACATTCAATTTTGGACTGAAT